>NW_027548729.1:0-898 GCF_008692635.1 Crocuta crocuta
AGCGGGCTCCCTTCCCTCCCTGCGCCCCGCCGGTGGCCTCGGACTCCTTCGGATGGCCGCGGAGCGCCCTACGCGAGCGCAGGGAGGAGCCCCCAGCCGGAGTCCAGGCCCCGCCAGGGCGCTCCGGGTCTTTCCGAGCAGCGCGCACCCGAGGAGCCGCGGCACGTCCCACGCGGAGCCCGCGCCTTCAAAGGGCGCAGCAAAGCATCCTCCATCGTGCACCTGCCCGGGTGGGGTCGCCCTCCCGCCGCCGGCTCTGTCCGGCTCTGTCCGCGAGTGTGAAGGATGCCCAGCAGCTGGCCCCGTACGTCCGGGACAGCGAGGCCGGAAGGAACTTCCTGGACGGCGGAGAGCCCGCGGACGCTCCATAGCGTCTCTTGTTTTTGGTACAGATGGTAGAGGCCCGGGTCTAACTTGGTGTGTGACCTGAGGCTCAGTTTCCAAATCCCTGAAATACGGAATGGCTTGTGGTCCGCAGCCAGCCCTGGTCAGGGGCTGAGAGGCCGGAGCCTCATGTTGCATCCGGGACTCTGCCACAACCCCTTTGTCGCCTGGCATGGACCACTGTCCCGCTCTGGAACTCAGTTTTCCAATCTGTAGATGGGCTGGAAGGCGTATGAGCGAGCCACACGTGTGAGGTACCGTTCAAAGGCAGCACCTACTGCTCCATTACGTATTTTTGGCAACTCGTGGGGCCTGCTGAGACAGGCTCAAATCAGTGTGAATTTTGAGTCTTAAAGTTGTTGGGGCGGGGCTGGAACCCAGATGACGTAGGAACGTTTCCTTTGTGGCTGAGAGTTCTTGGCCAGAGCGCTTTCTTAGGCACGCCTCCCTCAGCCTGGGAGGTGGAGGCATCCTCGAACTCCTGCTTTCAGCCACGCACAGAACGGTCGCCACA
>NW_027548730.1:0-897 GCF_008692635.1 Crocuta crocuta
AGGGTAATCTGCTTATACTCAGAGTCCACTCACTTAACGGATAATCGCATCCAAAGAAAAAAATGCTTTCACAGAAACATCTAGAATAATGTTTGACTAGGTATCTGGCCACTGTGGTCTAGCCAATGTGATGCATAAAATTCACCATTGCAAAGGGATGCAGGCTACCCGTAAACGGAATCACTTAGGAAATCTTGAATTTGATCTGGTAGTTTTCTTTCCTTCTTCCCTCCTTTCCTTCCTTCCTTCTGGTTTTTATTCTGGAAGAGTTATTTTGGAGCTACTTTGTTGTATTGTAAGCAAAAATACAACTAAGCATGTATGTTCGTGGGTCAGGAGTCAAGATTGCAGGTAAGAACATAAGTACCTGTTACAGAACCAAATAATGTAAGAATGTTAGAACTACATTCGAAATATGGACACAGACTTGTGATTTTAAATAACTACATCAGCAACTATTAATGATGATTCTCTCTCTATGTATGTCCCTGTGTCCTATGGGTGGGCCTCGAGCTGCCTGGGACCCGTAACACCTCGGTGAGCCACAGGGCACAAAAGCTTCCAAGGATTCCCAGGGTCATGTCAAGAGGACGTGAGTGCTTACTTACAGGCCGAAGTTCTGACGATTTGAAGCCCAAAAGAAGAAAATTGACTCTATTTGATTAAAGCACACTAATGCTTCAAAACACAAAGCCCAGAGTGACACAGAACATTAAAAAGTTACAATAATGGGGGTGCCTGGGTCTCTCGGTTGGTTAAGTGCCCGACTCTTGATCTTAGCTCAGGTCATGATCTCACGGTTCACAGGATCGAAGTCCTGCCTCCCGTTACACACTGACAGCAAGGGCCTGCTTGCCTTGCTCTCTCTCTCTCTCTCTCCCCTCACCCCGCCCCCCC
>NW_027548731.1:0-896 GCF_008692635.1 Crocuta crocuta
CCTGGAGCGGAGTTTCCACAGAGGCTCCTGCCATCTGCCCATCTTCTCTGCCTGCTCGCCCGTGGCTGGGGAGGAACTGCTCGTTCCAGGGCCAGTCCCTGCACGGGCTGTCTAGATGGCCGTCCCCCAGACGTGTTCAGGGTCACCCTCCAGCGGCATCCCCTTCCTCCTGTGTCATGTCTCTCTGTGGGTCATTCCTCTTGGAATGCAAAAATGCCCTTGAGCTCCCAACAACAACAACAACTGAAATTAAGAGCTCTCTTGACCCCGTATCCCCTGCTAACTACATCCTGTTTCTCTGATGTCTTGGAGCAAATTAAAAAAAAAAAGACTTGCTTGTATCCTGTCTCCATTTCTCATCTCCGCCCTTTCTTGAGCTGCCGTCACGCAACCAAAAGCCCCTGTGAAGTCATCAAGGATAATACTGATAGATAATACTTGTCACATGATTAATTTCGTGATAGACCATAATTTTCATATGAAAATTATGCTACATTCATTCATTCATTCATTCATTCATTCAACAAGTGTTGGTTGATCTAGTATGGGCCAGACGCTGTTCTGAGTTTTATAAATATGAACTCCCATAAGCCTGTAAGGTGGGTCCCCTTATTATCTCCATTATACGGACGAGGAAACAGAAATAGAGTAAAGAATTTGCAGTCTCCCCCATGAATAGCATTCGAAGTTTTATTTGCCCTGTCTGTGCTGTTTACCTCTTGATCATTCCCTCCTCGAAATACGTCATTCCCCTCGTTTCCGAAACATCACCCTCTTTGCTCTCTCCGTTTACCTTACTGTCTGGTTCTCCATTTCTTTTTCTGGTTCTTTCTCTTCTCTCCTAAATGGATCCTGGAGACTCAGCCGTCCTACCTTTTCTCTGTCCCCGCCCCCCC
>NW_027548732.1:0-898 GCF_008692635.1 Crocuta crocuta
TCCCACAGTATTTGTGTCAGTCGAGACTCTCAGTAGCAGTGATCAAAGTTCTTACTTAAGATCCTCAATAATAATTAATATTTCTTGTCTTTTTAATTTTAGTAATTCTGGTGGAAGATCAGTAGCATCTAATTGCAGGATTAATTTGCATTTTCCTAATTTTCTAATAAGGTTGATTGCTGTAGTTGTTTTATAGGATGTGCACAAATTCTTTGCCACTCTCTTCTGTCAGCAGACCGTGGTCCAAATGCCCTCTCCTTGACTCGGGGCCCTAGTGACTCGCCTCTAACAAACAGAGTGAGGCAGAAGGGACGCTGGTGACATCTCAGGCTGAACAGCTGCCTGGCTCCCTCTCTCTGGAAGTCCTAGACCTCTTAGTCCCAGACACTCTTTCTGTAGTCTGTCTTCAGGCTAGTCTTCTGTAAGCTATTTCGGTCACAAACAGCTCCTCCCATTTTGTGGCTGAGATTCATTCTTTCGTAGGGCTTTTTGATGAACAAGTTCTGCATCTCACTTATTCTTAATTTGTAAATCTAATCTCATTAAGTTTATCCACTTTCCTATGGTTTAGTGCTGTTGTGTCTTATTCCTTATTCCTGTGCAAAAGTCCCCAGGATATACTTTTTATCTTCTCTTCTAAATGCTTTATAGTTTTGTCTTTTACATTTCAGCATTAATGTGCCTGGAATTAGTTCTTAGGTATGGTGTATATTTTTCTCCTATAGATAGGTACTTAACACCAGCACAATTTATTGAAAAGTCTTTCCTTTCCGTACTCTGCTGTATCCCATGTATTAAATACAAAATGTGTTCCTTTTTTGTTCCATTGGTCCATTTGTCTGTCCTTGCACGGACATCACACTGTGTGAGTTGATGAGGCTTTAATTTTTTTTAAATG
>NW_027548733.1:0-899 GCF_008692635.1 Crocuta crocuta
ATGTAAGGACATGTGGAGCATCCATGGTCCAGGAAGCTCTCTCTAGATACCAAATCTGCCAGTGTGATGATCTTTGATTTCCCAGCCTCCAGAACTGTGAGAAATGAATTCATGTTGTTATGAGCCACCCAGTTTGTGGTATTTTTGTCATAGCAGCCCAAATGGACTAAGATACATAGGGCGGAGATGGGGGGTAAGAAGGTCCCCATTCGCTTGGAGACACCTTACCCTCTGAGTGTCTATCTATGGAAATATGCACACAGAGCATTAACTCCTTGGGTCCCCTGAGCTCGGTATCCATAGTCTGTGGTGGAGTTTCATCACACGGCACGACCAACTGAACTGTGGCCCCTGTGGCTGTCCAAAGTGCCATCGCTCAAATCACCTGGTTGATCTTTCTGGTTTGGCCAGCCCCCACCCTGAGTCATCTTAGTACCAACTATCAGTGTGGTCAAGGAGCCCACCACAAATCGGGAAGAGCCACTTATCACTAGGATAATTCCACAGGTTTAGAGGTTAGCTCCCAGAAGCCAGGGACCAAAGCCAGACATCCCTTTGGGGCAAAGCTAATTCTTCGCTGAGCAGTAGGAAATACTAAGAATGTTAGTAACAATTTTATTAATGACTTTACATATAGATAATTTCATAAATATGTCATCGTCAGTGATTCTGTTTATTAAGAGCAAATAATGGGCCAGATTCTGTGCTAAATATTTTATACAGTTATTTCATTCACTCTTCATAAAAACCTTTGAGATGAGTAATATTTGTGGATGAGGATGTGGATGTTTTATAGGGTAACTTACCTGTGTGTTGTTCGAGGAGCCGCCTTTGAAGGCCTAACTCCAGAACATGCACTCTTACCTGCTCTGCTATGCTGCTGTGATCAATGACCACTG
>NW_027548734.1:0-899 GCF_008692635.1 Crocuta crocuta
GGGGTCTGTGCGTGGCCTGCGTGGCCCAGGGGACCAACAGACAGGAGGGAGCCCTGGCCCCGACACACACACGCAGCACCCTGCAACTGCAGAGTTCCCATTTAAGAGCTCAGTGTTACGGACTGAAAGGTCTCCTCAAAGAGAGACCACTGCCATCCTATCCCCCCAGTCCCTGTAAATGTCACCATATTTGGAAACAGGGTCTTTGCAATGTAATCCTCATGAGGCCGTTTTGAATTAGTATAGACCCTAAGTCCAGCCACTGGCACCCTTCTGAGAGAGACAGACACACAGGGAGAACACCACGGAAAGAGAGAGGGGCAGAGATTGGAGAAGTACAGCTACAGGCCAAAGGGCACCACGGTGCCTTCAAGGAAGAAGCAAGGAGCAGATGGTCTCTCAGAGCCCCCCAAAAAGGAATCAACCCTGTCAACTCCTTGATTCCAGATTTCCAGCCTCTGGAACCATGAGAGGAAGTTACTAGACTTTTAGCCACCCAGTTTGCAAAACGATGTTTAGGCAGCCCTCGGCCGCACATCCTCAGGGCCTACAGCCATGCCTCCAGAAGCCTCCATGTGTGTAAACTGGCAGGACCCATCTCCCGAGTATTCTGAGGGGTACAGGAGAGGACGCACAGAGAGCACCGAGCCCTGTGCCTTCCATGTTGAAGAGATTGCACTGGGTTGATTTGCTGCTTTCATTTATCTTTGACCTACAAAGAATGCCTTAACAGTTCAGCCTACTGGTCTAACGGTGGTGGTGGTGGGCAGTACTGATATCAGAGTCCTAGTTTAGGATGCTCTTTGGTTTTTCCAATAATTCTCAATTCTTTGACACCAACTGGGTGTCCTACAATTCAGTTTTTCTTAAAGTTTATTTATGTTGAGAGAGAGAGAGAG
>NW_027548735.1:0-899 GCF_008692635.1 Crocuta crocuta
CTTTGGGGCGGTGGGGATCTTGCTCATCCTCACAAGCTACTCGATGAGGAGGATGGGGGCAGACTCAGGGTGTCCATACCCAGGTCCC
Organism: Crocuta crocuta; assembly: GCF_008692635.1. Classification (NCBI taxonomy): domain Eukaryota; kingdom Metazoa; phylum Chordata; class Mammalia; order Carnivora; family Hyaenidae; genus Crocuta; species Crocuta crocuta. The sequence continues at coordinate 89 of NW_027548735.1, forward strand.
ACGAGGTCCTGAGCAGGATTCACAGTGGGAAAGGATGGCCAGGGCAACCTCAACCTTATTCCCAGAACCCGGCTCGAGAGGGGCGAGGTCTCGAAAGCCGGTCTCCCCGTCGGCGGCCTGCATCTGGGTCACAAGGGTGGGTTTTCTCAGCCTGGAGTCCACTCCGCAAGGTCGCGGGCGCTGCTCCCTGCGGCCACACGGTGGCAGCGCAGAGCCGAGCTCCTCCATACCTGGGAGGCGCTGGAGAGGCAGCGCCCCATCAGTTGGGCCTCCTGGGCCCTTCGCCCCATCTCTGCCAGGACAGGTCACCGCATTCACGGTGAGAGAGCCGCTGGGCCTGAGCTCACGTCAATCCCTCCCGTAGGGCCCTGGGTTCCATATCCTTGATCAGACATTCCCAGCTCACGTGACGCCCTCTACCAGAGCTCCGGGGGCCGCCCCGTCTCGCTGCCATCTCGCGCAGCGCACCTGTAGAGGACCGGGCCGACCCTTGCTCAGACCCGGGCTCGGAGCCTGCGGGGCCCATCTGCGCCCGCTGGAGGAAAGGAGGTGGGCGTGGGCTCGAGCTCTGAGGCCCTCAGCGCCCAAACCTCGGTCAACTCCACCCTCTGCTTCCGCCTTGGGCACGCATATTCTCCGACCTTCTCAGAACGTCCTCCTTCTCAACCCTCTGAACCGGGGCTCTGAAGACTGACCCGTCCAAGGATTGACCTCCAAGCGGGTCCCCTTGCAGGCCAGAGACCCCGACAGAGCACGCGCGGGCACGTGGAGGGGCGGGGCCTCGGAAGGGGCGGGGCCTCGGGGCCAGCCC
>NW_027548736.1:0-899 GCF_008692635.1 Crocuta crocuta
AAGTATAGCATCTCCGTTTCCAAAAAACGAAGTATAACTTAACTTCTGTATAACACTGAACTGAAATGTTCTCAATGTATGCAATTGCCAAAAATAATACTGTAATAAAGACTTATATGTGAATCTTTGTCCAATTTGTCTATATCTCTGATATTCCTGTAAAATAAATTCATAAGTAAGTAATCTCCCATCTCCACCACTCATTAACAGTATTTTAAATAAGAGCTTTATTTACCATTTGCTTTCAGGGACAAGTTCAGAGACAGCTTTAATGGTGTTGCTCCGAAGTTGTGTGGTATTTTTTTCATTATTAAACTTAATAGTGTACCAATTCCTCTTATATGAATCAAAGATCAGGTGATTTTTTATTAAGTAAAGGTATCTGTCATCCTATTACTTACTTGATCTTTAGATAAAAATGGGTATCAGTAAATGGTAGCTGTTATTATTATTATAATAACCACCTACTTTTGGTTAATCTATGTATGCCATCCTCTAAACCCTAGTAAACTATATGCTCCTACTGAGTTATGAGTATATATTGACCAATGTATTTACAAGGTATCAACTATGGTCTTTGTATTGTGATAAGCACTAGTTCTCCCCAAATCATCTGAAATCCTTTTATTGTTCTGAAATACTTATTCTTTTATTCTTTTCATATTTGTGAACAGAGACCCTAAAATATACAGCAATTTCCCTAAGCGAAATTCCAAAGTCCATGCTGTTATTGTTATACATTACTACTTTCTGTGGTGACTGAAATCCTACATAGAAACCTGAAATAGTCGAAGAATTACATGTACTGTTTCTATTTATCCATCCCTTAAATCTATTTCTTCAGAACATAAAGAGTGCAAAATATGAGGCTTGGATGCATAGACAAGACTATAGGACTG
>NW_027548737.1:0-900 GCF_008692635.1 Crocuta crocuta
GGGGTGACGGGGAGCCCACGTGCTGGAGTCGGAGCACCCCGACTTGCTGTGGCTCAGGGCCTCCCGGCGCCTGGCCGCCCCTCGGAGAGGGTTCTGGAACTTCCAGGGGAGCGCCCAGATGCGAGGTTGGGCTGGGAGTGTGGGAGGCAGGCTCAGGCTGGGACCCGCCTGGCGCATCCTGGGACAGATGGCGGGGGTGGCCCTGGGGTCCAGGGGCCTCTGATGCTCCAGAGGCCCAGGACGCCTGGCACAGGCCTGGGCTCCTCTGGCTGTGCGCCCCCTGGGGGAGGGACGGCAGGTGACAGCCTCGCTCCCACGGAGCTGTCGGATAAACTGGGACTTCATTCCTTCCCAGATCGGCAGGGAATGTGGCAAAGGATGCCTGTGCTGATGCACTGAGTGGATCCTCAGCCACCTGGGCTAGAGATCTGGAGACTTCGATTTTTCCATCTGAAAAATGGGCTTCCACTCCTGTGATGTATACAAGCCCTGTGTCTACAGGAAACATATGAGGGGTGGCTCTGCTTTCTTTTATTAACAAATCAAGTAGAAGGTACAATGGAGTGGGTTTCCTCCAGTCCTACAAGGTCCTCCTAACCCTGACCGTCCGCCTGTCAGTGTGGCGCAGGGAGCAGGTGTGGGAATGTTCCGCCCAGGGGCTGGGGTGTCGCTACTTAGCAGCCCTGCCCAGAGCACTTTACTCCTATGAGCCCGTGGGTCTTCCTGCACCCTCTGGAGGCGGGATTTATTGCTATTCTGCCCATTTTGTGGATTTTGAATCAGAGGCACAAAAACTAGCAGAGGGAAGTGCTGGCGGCGGTGGTGAGCTGACCCTCAGGGTGGATTGGTCGGTGGCCAGAGGCCGGAGCCCGGGAGGCTCATGTCGGCTCTGCCCCGCCC
>NW_027548738.1:0-900 GCF_008692635.1 Crocuta crocuta
CTCTCTCTCTCTCTCTGTCTTCCCCCCTCTCCACTCACGTTCTCTCTCTCTAAAATAAAAAAATAAAAAATAATCTCTCCAGTTTCCCACGTAAAGGATGAATTCAGGGAGCCATGGGCTTTTAAGAATCCAGCAAAGACTCATGGAGGATTGAGAGACTCTCCAAACACAGTTTATAAAAGAGTCAAAGGATCTAATTTTGAAATTTATTCAACCAGAGGAAATTGAAAGAATAAAGGATATGAAACAGGGAGAAGAATGTTATGGAAAATTAATTTCTTTAACGTCATTTAAAGGGGAGGTTTATGAATGCAAATTTTAAAAACACAATCATACATTCCTTTTACAAGTCGTAATGAATTTTGAGGCGATCCAACTCATTTACTTGAAGATAAAATATCACCCCTGCAACATACACGGTAAGGAGTCCCTGAAGGTACACATCCATTTGCCTGGAAATGGATTTATTTTGCCGTTAAATAGTAAGTGAAGGAGTGAATGAAGACAAGGGCGCTTCTATAGAAATGTTTGCTTCAGGGCCTGGATTTTAAAGCTACAGCTACTGCCTCAGAAAGAGGACTATACTTGGAAGCTGAAAATATGAGTTTGGATTCTGGTTCTGCAATTTGTCAGCTCTAGTGCCTTGGAAAAAATAACTTCACCTCTCTAAATATCAAAATTTCAATCTTGAGATAGGGATAAAATTGTAACAACTCCACAGTTGTAATCACAATGTCTGGTACAAATGGGCTGCTCGATGAATATGTGTTGAATAATGATGTTTATGAGATTACTTTGCAAACTGCATAGATAATAGTACTTTCTGTTACTATAGTAACAGCACCTGATACATGTTACTTAACTATTTTTTGTGTTTTCTGCCTCCCCTGGCAAACGCAA
>NW_027548739.1:0-900 GCF_008692635.1 Crocuta crocuta
CAATTTCAGGGCATTTCTCAGAAAATCCAGGTGCCCACAGGTCCAGCCCACGTGAACTGAACCAGCCCATGCCGTGCATGGACACTGTGACCCGTGATCTCCAAGGAAGGTGTTGGGGATGGAAGGGCCAAATTAGGGAGCACGTGCGCCTACTGAGCCCGTTTTCCCCGAGAGAGAGGTGTCAGAGGGGCGGGTGCTGCCCTTGGGAACAGGCTGTGGGGGGAACACCCCCTACCGTGCGGGTGGCCTGGAGAACCTGCCGTGCCTGAGCTTCTGGAAGCAGGACGAGCAAAGCCATCGGTCACAAAGCTGATTCTTAACACTGCAGACTGTGCTAAGTGTCCACCCCCAGGAGGAAAGCCTGTGGAAGGGAGACTGGTTGTATTCTGTGTGGGAGGCTTAGTTTCTCCGTCTCGAGCTGGAGAGCTGTCACTCAGGGCTCTCCCCCTGGCAGGGCGGCAACGAGGCCAGGCTCTCAAAGGAGGCCATTTTGGGGTCGGCCCCGACAGCTCATCAGCCTGAAAGCAAGCTCTCTGCGTAGGGGGCCGGAGACCCTCCAGGCAGAGGCGGCAGGGAGACGTAGCTGGAGAGGCGCAGGCTGACATCCTCAGGGAGCTCAGGGGGGCTCACCCAGGGGAGGGGGGTGGAAGCAGCTAAGCCAGGCGAGGCTCCTGGTGAGCAGGGCAGCCCCTCCTCAGCCCGCAGGCCTAGGGTCAGCTCCAGGGTCTCCTGTCCTCCTGGGCCAGGGGGCTGGCCAGCAGGCTGCTCTCACGGCTCACCACGGAGCGCTTTTCTAAATGTGGTGGCATCCTTCTGCAATGGGCCCAAACACATCACGTGGCTGCACCTGAATTCAGGCCCACGCCCATGGGATCAGGGACAGAACACTTCTGAACGCTT
>NW_027548740.1:0-900 GCF_008692635.1 Crocuta crocuta
AGGCAGATATGGATGTTCTCCAACTGTCCTTACATGCTAACCTCATAAACCTGGAGTCGGGGTCATCTCTTTATGCAGGGGTCCACCATTCTGTGCCATCAGCACAACCAGAGTTGGTAAGGCTTCAGGCCTTCACCACCAAGTGCACTCTTGCATGGAAATGCCCTTGTGTGGCTCTTTTGTGCTGGACACTGATCTAAATAACTGGCCCTCCTCATATGAGTTCAAGTTCTGTCAGCAAGTAGGACTGTAAATTGGTACATTAAACAAGGATAAAGAGCCCAGAAGAAATGGACTGATTTATAGGACCGACATTAGACTCAGATTCAGGACACCTCAATTCTAATAACCCACATCAGTTATCTTGCAAGATGGCTTCCAGAAGTCACCAGAGTTGGTTTTCCCCCATCCTCTTCGCGTTAATATTGTCCTTCAAGGATTCTGGGATTATCAAGCAAAAGGAAGCAGAGGGCTTGGGGGATCTGAAGACTGTGCCCTCTCCCATTTCTTACTAGCAGGTGGTATGCCAGCTCATGCACAGACCTCACCTCACTCATCACAGTAGCCCTGTGTGGTAGGAATTATCCTTCCAATGCTATGGTTGAGGAAACGGGGCTTATTGAGGTCAGACAGCTTGCCCAAGGTTACTGAGCTAGTCTGCCACAGAGCTAGGCTGCAGAGCTAAGACTATAGCACTGTGGACGCCATGCTCTTAACCACTGTACTTCACCGCCTCCAAGCAAAGACTCTATTCTCTTCAGAACTCACTCATTTTCACAGACAGCTGTAATGTGGGCCAACATCATTCCCCAAGGGTACCACCTGACCATGCAGACGGGGATGGTTAGGATGGTTAGCATAAGAAGTGGGAATTAATGAGGTGGCCATGTTATATCATGT
>NW_027548741.1:0-901 GCF_008692635.1 Crocuta crocuta
AAAAAAAAAGTAAAATGTTACCAAAAATGAAGCTCTTAATGGTTTGTTGTTATTGTTAATTTAGTTCATATATTCCTAGATTATTTATTATTGGGAAGAAACAGGGTTCATTATCAATTTGATTCCTATTTTTCATTTTCAATCATAATAATGTCAACCAATGACTTAAATAAATCTTGAGTTATATGGCAAAATGGCGGAGTAATATATTATAAAAATTATGTAATTTAATCAAAAACATTTAATTCATTTAAAGTTATTTTGTCAAATAGTTTAATTAAAGTTAATATTGTAATTATGAAAATTAAGGTTACTGTTTAGATGTTTTAAATCATTTTTTAAAACTGAGATATAATTGACATAGAACATTAGTGTCAGGTGTATAACATAGTGATTCCATATTTGTATATATTGCAAAATAATCACCACAGTAAGCCTAGTTAATATCCATCAGTATATAGTTATAAAAAATTTTTTTCTTGTGATGAGAACTTGTAAGATCTACTCTCTCAGGAACTTTCAAATAGGTAATACAGTCTTATTTACTATCATTGCCATGCTGTACATTATAGCCTCACAATTTATTTATTTTATAGATGAAGTTTATACCTTTTGACTCCCTTCCCCCATTTCACCCACCCCTCAACCCCCCACCTCTGGCAACTTTTAATTCATTTTGGAAAATAGAAAGCAGTCTAGCAAAAGCATTTGATACTTATTCATTAGAGTCATTAACTTTATCAGGTCTGGGCAGCATACCAAAAAGATTTTATGAACATTTTCCAAGTGACTATCCATTATACTGGTTTTTCTTTCACTTAAAGGCATCTTATTTAACAATGGACTCAGAAATATTTGGAGAAATAAAAATATTGTTAATTTCAATACTCATTTGCCAAAA
>NW_027548742.1:0-898 GCF_008692635.1 Crocuta crocuta
CATGGTTCATGGGTTTGAGCCCCACGTCAGGCTCTGTGCTGACAGTTCGGAGCTTGGAGCCTGCTTTGGATTCTGTCTCCCTCTCTCTCTGCCGCTTCCCTGCTCACACTCTGCCCTCCTCTCTCAAAAATAAATAAACGTTAAAAAAATTTTTTTAAAACCTAAAGATTCAACTAAATTAGTATTTCCAATTTAGTTTAAAATTACTCATAAGCTCTCTGTGGAGTACTATAATGGGATCCCCAAGTTCCATTAATAAAGATGAGTGACACAATCCTCTAGAGAAAACAAATTCAACCTATCAGCATTATTTGTCTTAAACTTACTAAGCACTCCAGTGTGTCCAACATTATGCTAAGCTCTGTGGGGCAACATGTAAGACATGGTTTCCAACTTTATCTTAGATTACTCTATTTGAGGAGCTAGATTATACACATACATAACACCTTGTATACCTACATAGCCACACACACACACAGATTATTAGTAATGTAAGAGAGGCTTATATACTGTATAGAGAAAACATACTCCTATGTCTCTCTTTCCTTTTCTCCTACACTACTACCACACTCGTAACACTTCTGACATCAGATGTGTGGGTTTCCACACTTTAAGCAATTCTGAAACACCAGCCAGGTGTCCTGTAATTCAATTCAGTTCTGACACCATCTACCAGGAGTTAGCCTCGGATCCCACAGGCTAACAATTCAGTTACACAAGACTGCCCTACCTCAGACACCAATTGCAGGTCCCAAGTTATCAACTATACTTCTGGTTTATTGGCTATAAATTAGGGTTCCCATGACCTGCTCCTGTGGTTTGATAAAACAACTCATAGAACTCAGGGTAACATTGATTTAGAGTCCAGAGGTGGTGGAAGGTCAGAAATTCTTTTGAA
>NW_027548743.1:0-901 GCF_008692635.1 Crocuta crocuta
AGGCCTGAACCCTTGAATAATTCCTGAGAACCTAGTTCTGTGCTGGGCTCAGGGGAGAGGCAGATGGTGCTTCTGACAGAATAAAAGGTGTGGGAGAGAAAAGCCTCCTGTGTAGGAAGCCATCGGAGAAAGACACAGACAATGCTCATGTCATATGGGTCGTGAGCAGCAGATCGTAGGTGCTCTGGGATGACGGAAGAGTGGGGAAAAATAACTCGAATAACGACAGCAGCAGCAGCGCCTGCTTGCCTGCATCCGAGAGCTTCAAATGCTGTGTTAAAGGAGTTCAACACTTGTAGGTCTGGAGCTAGACTCTTGGAGTTTAAATCCAGCCTTTTGAACCAACACGTGCTAACTGCTTTCAGCCTCGACTTCCCCATCAACACAGTAATAGTTTATGCTTCACCAGGCTGGTGTGGGAACTGCAATGTTCTGAAAGCAAACATCACAGTGCCCAGCACACGAAGTGCTTGATACATTTGCGCATCTCCTTTACTGTTCCACAGCCCATGAGGTAAGCGCCATCATCTCCATTTTCAACCAGCACTCTGAGGCTCAAAGCCAAGTCAACCACAGTTGTATGTCTAATGAGACAGGGCAAGATTTGAACCCGGGTCCCTCTGGTCCAGCTACGGTGGGAGGTTTAGATTTAATCTAAGTATGACAGAGTCCCAGAGAGAAAAGTCTTTCTTCTTTCTTTTCTCAGCTTATTTATGTACTTTGAGAGAGAGGGAGAGAGAGTACACATGCGTGAGGGTGATGGGCAGGGTGCAAAGGAGAGAGAGGATCCCAAGCAGGCTCTGCACGGTCAGCAATGGAGCCAAACTCGGGGCTCCGTCTCGTGAACCGTGAGATCATGACTTGAACCGAAATCAAGAGTCAGAGGCCTAACCAACTGAGC
>NW_027548744.1:0-897 GCF_008692635.1 Crocuta crocuta
GGAGTCAGTTTGGTTTAGACGTTTAGACTTGTGGCCTTACAGAGCAAGTCAAACAGGGTCAAAAGAAGGTTTATTTTTGAGCTTGCAATATTAAGTATCTATATGAGTTCATAAATTGACACTAAAATGTTACAAATGAGACTAGCAATATTATTGGTTTGATTTTTTTTTACTAAAAGTTCTGAGAGCCTTAGCATATATTTAATTTTTATTTTAGTCCACAGAGCATTCTTTCTACCTGATGTTGATAATACCAAACTTTCATTGTGATGTTTTTCTCTTTCGATATCTTACTTACTAATAAGGCAGTGAAAATACTTTTTTTCATTCTTAAGAAAAAAATACTTTTTTTTTTCCTCTAAAAGACACTGTCTGGATTTTAATTCACAGATTCACGTCCCTGCTGAGTCTTAAAGAAAGGAAGAACGAAGAAAAAGTTCTAAATGAAATTCTAAGAATCAGTAATCAGGCAATTGTAATCAGTTTTCCAAAACACATGAAAGGGAAACCATCAATGTATTTTGCAACTCTTGCAGACTCCAGACTGATATTGATTTCTTTATTGATTTTCTTAATATTTTCTGGGGAGTATTATATGTGCATACTCAGGTATTGGCATTTTAATATCTTTCTTTGGGGAAAATGCATGCAAGGTTTTTTTTTTTTTTTAAAGAAATGCTAAGTAATTGTATATCAATTTCAATACAAATAGGTAAATGAAAGGTTGGCTGCTTTTGTTTATTGCAACTCACTTGTCTCCTGAGGTTTAGTTTCCCATAATCATTTTAAAAAGGCAAGTGTCTGTAGATTGTTTACCTCTTTAAAAACCTCTACGAGATTTTATAGCCACATCCCCCTTTTTTTTTTTACAAATAGTTTATTGTCAAATTAGTTTCC
>NW_027548745.1:0-901 GCF_008692635.1 Crocuta crocuta
TGACCTGAGCCCAAGTCAGACACTTAACCCACTGAGCCACCCAGGCAGCCTCCACAGAGGGACTTTGAGTGACAAACAACCGAAGTGTGGTACATGGGGGGCTGCTCCTAAGGGTAGCAAGAACCACGGCAAATCCACCAATTTCTGGGAAACTCTGGCTCCCCCAAATACCTGTGCTCTTGCAGCTTTGGGCCTCTGCAGACCTGCCCCTTGCCCATGACCCTCTCCTCCTTCTGCACCCTCTCCGCCTCACCTAGACATCGCCTTCTCCAACAACCCTTCCCTGATTCTCCAAGTCTGAGTTGCTGCTTCTCCGGCTCCCAAAGCCGCCCTGACCCCCACCCTGGCTAGAGTTCCATGTTGGGTATGTCCTCCCAGAAGGGGATCCCTGGGGGTGGGGGGGCGCAGGGAGGGGAAGACCAGGCTGCCTCCCCATCCCCCACCCACGACCTAGCACTGAGCAGGCTCTCAAACAATGATGGAATCAATGGATTAATCTATGCAGATGCTCACACCCCACTGTTGATTGTGCCTCAAAGTCATTATTTCTGGGTGGTAGGATCACTGGGGATTTTCGTTTTCTCCCTTATTACTCTATTTTCTAATTTTTCGCTGATCATCAGATATTGCCTATATAGCAACATCAACAATAAAAGAGGGACCTCGAAGAAAGCTCAAAGGCCAAGCCTCCCTTGGTGGGGGCACTGGACCCTAAGGGTGGAAAGGTCCTGAGTGTTTACTATGTGCCAGACACCACGCCTCGTCTCATAAAGCTCACCATATGGGAAGCACGGTCACATGGTTGGGGAAACGGAGGCACAGAATGCTGAGGTCACAAGAAAGACAGCCAGAGGGAAGCCTGAGCACTGCAGAAGGGGTCCTCAAGCCCCGTGTGCCTCAC
>NW_027548746.1:0-898 GCF_008692635.1 Crocuta crocuta
GTGCACATTAAAAAATTTTTTATTTCTATTTTTCAAAAATTATCCTATCTTATATTTATTATCTTATCTTATCTCATCTTACCTCTGAGATCCTGACCTGGGCCAAAATTAAGAGTTGGATGTCAACCGACTGAGCCACCCAGGCATCCCTGCACATTTTTAATTTTCATTAAAATCTTCTTGTAAATATTACCTGATATAACAGTAACCATGCTATTTATGGCACCTTTAAGTAGTATAGCATTCAGGGCAGCCACATGAAGGATAAAAAGGATGGGATTAGTGAAGAGTAACTCCTGGTTTCAAATTCTGGCTTTGTAGATTTTTAGCTGTCTACTTGCTAAAGAGATGTTAAAATAATGAATTGAAGTTTTAATCATTGTTAAACTATTTGTGATTTAGTTTTGAAAATGCAGTTTCTGATCTTAACTGTGTATCAAAATTACCTCAGATCCCTTAAAACCATGATTTCCAAGTTGTATTTTAGGGACTGACTGGATCAGAATCAGGTGGAGAATATTTTGAATGTTTTGTTTCACATAAACATATGAAAGATTTTACATAAAGATTCCCTAGCTTCACAAAGGAGATTCTAAGTGGGACTCAGGGGTCTCTAGTTTTTCAAGTGTTCCAGGTGCTTTGAAGCACAGTAAGAATAGGAAACAATCTTCATTACTTTTGTGATCTATAGAATGGACTTGTGATCACATTTTAATTATTTTCACCCGTATTTTTATCCCAAATGGAATATTCATTTAAGGATTCTATGATCCATTTGTTTTGAAAGCTTAGAAGATGTATATTCTTCTTTTTTTAACGTTTATTCGTTTTTGAGAGGCAGAGAAAGAATGCAAGTGGGAGAGGAGCAGAGAGAGGGAGACACAGAATCCGAAGCAGG
>NW_027548747.1:0-901 GCF_008692635.1 Crocuta crocuta
CATAATGTCTGCAATTAATGTTTTTAGTAAAATTAGGCAGTTCCAACATGAGCTAGAGAAGGGTAATTAAATCCGTGTTTTGCCTTTCCTACCGCAAAAGAAACCTTTCAGAACAACCAAGAATGGCAAAACCTGGCTAAATCCATTTTCTTAACCAGAAAAGTTTGTGGCAAACTTTTGTTGGCATCTAAACACGTGTAAATCTTCAAGCAGGTTATGTGCGACAGGCCCCGTGCATTGTAAAAACGCCATGTCTCAGCATGATTGTTATTGAAGCAAGACAGCGAACAATGAATTTATGTTATCGGGCATACAACAGAAGCCTAGCCCTTGTGGTTCTTGGCTTCCTGCTGAAGCAAAGGAGGAAACTGTATTCAGGGCTCTGCATTCAGACAGGTCAAGGCTAAGTCACTGCTTAGCACCTCTGAGCTGGGCCACCGTGGACAAGTTCCTGTGTGGCTCTCCTTCCTCTGAGCCTCAGTGTGTTCATCTGTAAAATGGGAGGTTCATCGTGTTTCTTTACTTCACAGGATTGCGGTGAGGTTGAGTTGGATGATGCCCTGCTGGGAAAGGTAGTGTGCCCCAGGCCCAAGCATCTGTAAACTTCCTTGTGGAGTGTGGCAAACTCAAGGCCCAACCGTCCTCTGACACAGAGCCATTTGTGGAGCCAGTCATGTAGCCAATGAAGAAAGTTCCTCAGGGGGAACCTGGCTTGCTCAGTCTTTGCTAGAAAAGGTGCTGAGCCCTTGGTCCCAGATTCCTCAGCTTTGCACAACGGCCTGCACAGGCGTCATCCGGGCCCACAGCGTGGGGTGGGATTTAGTGGTGGAGGCGCTATCATGTCGCACCCCTACCGTCTGCTACTGTCTCCTACAGCCTCTCTGCAGTCCATAGAGTCTGT
>NW_027548748.1:0-902 GCF_008692635.1 Crocuta crocuta
ACGAACCGCGAGATCATGACCCAAGTGAAAGTCGGACGCCCAACCTACTAAGCCACCCAGGCGCCGCCCCTCCCCCCAGCATCTTTTCAACTTCAGTATGAACAAATAACTGAGTTCCAGCTAATGGAATGTGATGGCATGCTGTGTGCTCTCTAGCAGTATCCCAACTCATACAGCTTAGGTTTTACTTTCTAAGAGTAATATCATTTTGCTAAAGGATGGATCTTTTCAAATTGAAGGAATAAGTCTCAGTGTTTACAATTGTATTTTAAAATTGACATATTTCTATATCAAACATATTTTTTGTTCCTCTCCTGACTCCCTTGGCCTCACCTGCCTTCTAGACCCTGGGATGCTTGCTCCACCTCATCTGCCACTCAACTGACTACCTCTCTTCAGGTACCCTCAGTTCCAGTGTATGAAACCAACCAATACCTTGATCTGGAACACTGAGTAGTACACTATGGCTACAGCTCTCAGTTATAAGTCAACTAGGCATACTAGGGCTCTGATCCCTCTCACAACTTTTGTATGCAGATCAAACGTCACAGTTCAGGGCTGGCTTCCCAACTAAGTCTTAAAAGTGTTGTATGATGCAGAACAAAAGTACAAAAAGCTAATTACCAGGGGTGGACTTTGACCAATGGGAAATAAGAGATAGATGGAGCCAAAAAGATTAACTTACTTCCCTCTTTTCTCTCCTATGGGTGTCATCAAAAAATAATTTCTCTGTATAGTCTATCTGGAGACATCTTACATGGTCATGCAGACATATTTGGAAAGGATGTGGCTCCATCAAAGCTTAACATAAAACAATAAGCCAAGTATACATTGTCTTACTTTGCTTTGCATTCTTTCCTGCCTCACTTTCTATTTCCTTTACTCATGCCACCCTGAGATTG
>NW_027548749.1:0-901 GCF_008692635.1 Crocuta crocuta
CATGACCTGAGCCGAAGTCCGACGCTTAACCGACTGAGCCACCTACGCGCCCCTGTTAGCTCATTTATTACCTAAGTTCTTCCTAACCCACAGTGGCACTAGAACGTTACCAACTGATTAAGGATTTTAGTCGCCTACACGAGTCATCTTAGAACATTTCTACACTGTTCAGGTATGGTTGTGCAAATAAAGATCACTTGAATTCACATTCTCAGAGCCACAGGGCAGAGTTTGAGCTGACAGTCTGAGTATGGTGGATCATTTCTACATGTGTATGTGCACTACATACATATGTAACCTGTTAAAAACACCAAAGTAAATAATATAAAACTGTGAACAAAAACAGAATATTGCAGAGGGAATAGAGTTTTAAAGTAAATCATCTGCAGTACTAAAAACTTGACAAACAATTGCTATTTCTAACATTCCTTCAATAGAGATTTGCCATCTCTATATGTTAAAATAATTGAGACAGTTATTGAGGACTATGGTTCTTAAAGTCTTTTGTAGTAATTAAAAAATTTTTGAGTAACATTTTATTGACAAATCAAAACACGTTACATGTCTTATAAACTACATAGGGTCTTGGCAATTTCCCTAGGGTTTCTCTAGGGAGATTCAGAAACATGGCTCAAGAGGAAGCTTGGGTGACAGTTCGGAGCACTGATGAATTTTAATGTGCATTCTACTATATAATAAAACATCTCATTCTTTTTAGCAAATAGATAAGGAGTAGGAGACAGGATTAGCATTACATCTGTGGTCATCTCAAGGAGGGACAAGATTCAAGAGTTGTCTTGAGGTGAGAAGATTACAATTTAGATTAATTTTTTTAATGTTTATTTTTAAGAGAGACAGTGTGAGCAGGGAAGAGGCAGAGAGAGAGGGAGACACAGAATCC
>NW_027548750.1:0-902 GCF_008692635.1 Crocuta crocuta
GGTTTCCCTGATCTCTGGCGGTGAAAGTGATGATGAAAGCAACTAAGGAAACCCTCCAGAAGCACATCAGGGGGTTGTAGGTAAGCAAAGAAGTAAATTGTTTTTGCTGTCCCATCGCATAGCTCCTGTTTGAGAATATGACCTGAAGAGCAGATAAGCTGGGCCTGAGAAGGACCTGAGTCTGCAGCAGCCTCTGCTCCCCAAGTTACTAACCCCTGTTAGAAGAAGGAATATACATACTTCTGTAAACTTTATAAGCAAATAAAACAATTAGAGGTTCATCTACCTTAATAAGCTTCTTTGAGAATGCTAATACCTCCAGTGTTAACTCTCTAAATAACTTACACACTACAATGAATTTCTTATATCCTCTAGTTCTTTCTTAAATGTCTCTTTCAATTTTAAGTGGGGTGTAGCATATTAATATATTCATAAAAGTTCAAATAATTCCAATAAAGTCAAAGTATTACTAATTCTTTATTGATTTGTTGGTGCAACTGGCTCTATCACTAGTTTATCAGTTCCTTAAGTGCCTGAAGGAACCGTATTTTATTCTTTCCTCATTCCTAAAACCAAGCACAGGCCTATGGATTGAGTGAATGAATGAGTAGATAAGAAAATGAACTTACTTTCTCCAACTGAAGCTGCCTGCTGGGAAAGAGAAATGAAGATAAACTTTTAGATGTTGAGTGCTGCGGGGAAGGCTAATGGGGAGTCCGAGTGGGGCTGTTCTGGACAATCAGGAAGCTTCAGGAGCGCCCTGAGCCCCCGACTGGTTAAGAGAGTTGTCATCTTGGAGGACCTTGCCACAGGGATTGTTGACAACCGTTTTCCTTCATGCTAGTGAAAAAAACTCTCAGACGCCTTAGGCCTTTCCTTGATTTTATTTTTAAGATGTTCTT
>NW_027548751.1:0-902 GCF_008692635.1 Crocuta crocuta
TAGCGAGAAGGGCTTGCCCGGCACTCTGACTCAAGTTGAGGTTTCCGAGGGTCAGACAGCATCTTCCTGAACTCCATGTAGGTGTCCACAGGATCACTGGGCTCACCGTAGGTGCAGCCCTTCAGGAAGACATGGCTCACACTTGCAGACCTTCCCATGAGACAGAGAAGTTACAGAAATCACAGTGTACTACCTTTCTACCTGCCCACTAAATCTTGCCCCTCTAAGTGTCACATCCAGAAATTCCACCTGTTATTGGACACTTGAAATGTGACTGGTGTGAGGGAGCAATCATAGGTTTTCTTTTATTGTATTATTTTTGTGTAAGACACTGAGTTGAGAAGCGATTGTATAAAATTGATTTGAGACATATGCCACTCTCAATCGCACAGCATGAAATTCCAAAGATGAAGAAGACATGAGCGCTGCTCCCCTGCATATTGCTCTGACATTAGTTGAGGGCCAGATCTGACTTTTGACGTGGAAAGAAGAAATTCCTGGGCTCCTCCCAGGCACCATGGGAGGCCTTCAGGCACTAAAAGAGGAAGGTCAATGGCCACTTCCTAGAATAAGTGATCACAGATTCAATGACACACTTATCAAAATCACAATGTCATTCCCTAGAAATCCAATATCCTCAAATACATACGGAAGCACAAATTTGCTCACATAGTCAAAATATCCTTGAGAAGGAAAAGCAAGGGGTGTCTCCATCCTTGCAGACAGGAAATATCAGTAGAAAGCTACAGAAAGCAAACATTATAGTAGTGAGGTCACTGAACAGGGGCATAGACCAAGGACAAGAACAGAGAGTCCACAAGAAATCTCCCACATTGATGGAGTCCTCGTCAAGGCTTCACACGGGCCAAGGGTAGTCTCTTCAACAATCCACAGATTGAGAA
>NW_027548752.1:0-902 GCF_008692635.1 Crocuta crocuta
CACACGCACACACACACACACAAGCATACCCACATGCTGTCACACATGTACACTCGCATGTGCACACTCGTACATGCCACTCACAAGCATGTGTGCACACCACCGTGCATGCTCACATGAGCGTATCTACACACGCTATCACATACACTCACATAGACACACATGTGCACATACTGGAACACACACCCAATGCTCATATAGGTCATACTTGCACACCCACACAGTCACACTTGTGCACACACAAGCACATTCGCAGAGGCCCACTCACATGTGCCCACACACCTGCACAGGCACACATGCACACATAGGAACACACACACACATGCTCACACACTGTCAAGCACGCCTACACTTGCACACCCACACACAGTCACACTCGTGTGCACTCACAGGAGCCCACTCATACACACATGCCCACACACCTGCACGAGTATACATGCACACTCACAGCCACACAAGCACTGCTGACGTACATGCACAATCACACATGTGCACACACGTGCACCCACATACACACCCTCACACAAGCACACTCGCACATGCCATCACACACGTACTCACATGTACAGTGGCATGCTTTCACATACACTCGTGTGCTCACATACCTGCACCACACATGCACACTGACGTGTGCTCACACAAGCACACACACATTCACACACTATCACATAAGCACAGCCAGATGTTATCACACACATACACCCACAGAAACACACGCACATGCTCACATATTGTCACATGAGCACACCTACATTTGCACACCCACACGCTGTCACACACTCGTGCACACTCACAGGAGCCCACTCGTGCAGATGCCCACATAATGTCACATACTGAGTACACTGGCACACACACATGCTGTCACACACTCTCATGCCCACACACTCATGCACACGCACACA
>NW_027548753.1:0-903 GCF_008692635.1 Crocuta crocuta
AAAAAAATGAGTGAGAGTTTTCATACTCACTAGCTCATATTTTACTATTCTTGCTTAGCCAGTGTATATTAAAAGGATGTTTTTGTAGAAGTTACCTGTAAGTTATGAAACATTAGCCAAAGTGTTTCTTCCTAATATCAGTTGTAACTATGTAGATAAAGACTAAATAGGAAGTTCACTAGGTGAAGGAGAGCTTGTTTAACATTACAGACCTGGCTATTATTTCTTTGTGATCACAGTTTTGGAAGCTGGTCAGGCAAAATTTGTACTCTCACGAAATGGAAATCCCAGTATACATTTGCTAAATGACAAAGGCATATGTAAATGCCACAATTTAGTGTGGCAGGATTTGTCTAGAGTTGGAGATGAAAATCTTTGAAGGCAAGTCAGTATACAGCATATATTACATCATGGTAAATGCCTCCTCAGGAAGAGTTTTAGGAGGAGGAAAGAATCATAGTCATTCTTGTGACAAATGGTGTCTAGCTATAAACCCTTCTGAAATTCAAGTGAATTTATAAAATTCTGGGGACTTAAAAGGGCTAGATCAACTAAATATAACAATCAAATTATGATAAATTATTATTTCTCAACATCTTGCTAATAAATAAAGAGAGTGGCTAATCTAGTTGTTTTGGCAAAATTATCACCCTCATCTAGAAGTCTTATTGTCCTCTCTTCCCAAAATTAACATAAAGACATCTGAATTTATACATGGTCCTGAGCAGAAACAACATTTTACAGAGGAAAAAGGTACAGGCAGTCCAACTAGATACTTATGCCCTACTGCTCAGATGATAAGAGGCAATATATGCAGATAGGAGCCTTTGGCTAAAATTGAAAAATGCTACCAAGTAGAGACTCTTTGGATTTGGGAATCTAAGCTTTATCAGAAAGCTATTC
>NW_027548754.1:0-898 GCF_008692635.1 Crocuta crocuta
GACGCTTAACCGACTAAGCCACCCAGGCGCCCAAGATGAATGTATCTTACTAGCTTAGATCCACAGTCATCAGACTGGCCAGAGATCTGTTGAAACATGGCCACTCCTGTTGGGGACAAAATTCTGTGATTGATTTCTCCGACAGTACAGTAGAACAGTCATGACAAAGACCATCTGACCTACAAAGTCTCAGGTATTCACCAGCTGGTCCTTGACAGGCCAGGTCTGCTGAAGCTGGTTAGAGCAGTGCCCAGCATGTAGCTGCACCGTAGGGCCAGAGCTGTCGTCGGTGTGAAAGCTTATCACCCCTTCCACGATTACAGTTAGTACTTTTAATGTAACCATGTACACGAAGTAAGTAGGTTTATATGAACTAAAACGGTCTCCAAGAGGGAAGTGAAGATATGGCACGGCCATATGCCGCCCTCGTGTGGACCAGGAAAGGACACATGGGCTTGCACTCTTGTGAGCATGCACGGACCATCTGAAGACAATTGCGTCGGGAAGGAAGGAGTGGTGCAAGGGTGGCTTCCTAGCCGGAGAAACCTAATAGCCATACGCGTTCTTTTTCAAATACCTGAAACCTTATCCACCTCCCTAAAATACAACCAGCTTGGGGCATTATGACAAGCTGTTAAAATTATTTTGCTTCACACAACAGTACTTTTGTGAACCTCCGTTAGGTGTTTGGGGAACTCCCACCTTATTGGGCAGGGTCCACCTTTTAGAATAGAAGGTCAGCACACCAGTCATTCTTCCTCAGCAGAGGCTCCTCTGGGCCACCTGACTCTGCGGTCCTTTGTTCCTGTCCCCACATTCCACTATGGAGATCGAGGAGGCTCCAAGTCAGGTACTCGAGTGGTCCATCCCGGTCTGGGCCAGAGCCACCTCGGGGCCG
>NW_027548755.1:0-903 GCF_008692635.1 Crocuta crocuta
CTATCGCTTCCCGTGTCGCTCTGGCTTTGCCTGATGCTTTGCCAAACTGGAGCATCACACTGAGAATCAACGTGGTGTGGAGTCCGCTGTTCTCCCCAGCGAGGTGCACGTTTCCCTGCTTGCACCATCCTTCACACACACGTGAAGTAAAGCTGTCTTCATGCTCACACTCATTCAGCTGGTTCTCAAGTTGGCCTCTCTGCCCTTGACCTAATGCCAGAGGGGACTCCTGGGTTCTCGTCCAGGCCCCATCATCAGACTGGTTCTAGACGCATTTTGTAGCCTCATCATGGAAGTCTTACAGCGACCTCAGCATCGAGGGATGGAGTCAACGTCTCCTGCTTTCCCCTCACTGGCCAGCAGGGGCTCCCTTCCAAGGACGCTACACGCACCTTTGCGGTTAGCCATGAATTTGGTTCCAGAATCCCAGGAGCACCTCCACGGACGTCTCATAACTCCTGCCTCCGTTTACAGATGCCCCTGGGGAAACAGTTTAGCCCTCGTCTGAGCACTCGCAATTGGGACCCCGACAGCCTCGGCTCCGTCACTTGCCTGCTCTGGGATTTCAGAATCAAACTCCTCGTGTCCTAAGCAGATTGCAAGCACCACAGCCTTTCTTTCCTGATTTGATTTGCAGGAGTCGGCAGGGCCCTCTCGTGGCAGGTCACCATCCAAGTTCACGGGAGAAGGGATGGGTGAGCCAGTTCCCGAGCCTCGTGGTTCCCAGGTTACAGATGGGAAGGCCATCTTTACTGGATGGTTAAAAGAATCAAGTGAATGCTTTTTAACGAGCTTCTTACAATGCTCGGCACACGATACTTGCTCAAGGAATGGGAAAACGGTGACTAATGTTCTCGGTTCCTTGTCGGGACCAGAGCAGTGAGAGCATGTCACGCAGACGGG
>NW_027548756.1:0-903 GCF_008692635.1 Crocuta crocuta
AAAAAAAAAAAAAGGTTTCCATCACTCCTGAAGTTCTTTCCTTTCCTGTTCTGTCACCCTGTATGACTTCTCTCACTATTAAGTTTTACCTGTTGTTCAGCTTCATGTAAATGGAATCATGTAAAAGGAACTCAATATCTAGCTTTTATTCACATACTTTAAGGATCTTTCAGCTGCATGTATCAGTGATTTGTTTCTTTCACTGCTGTGAGTGTATATTCTTTTGTTCCAATATATGAACATACTATACTTTATTCTCTTAATGATGGACACTCGGGTGTCCCTTTTTTTGTTGTTGCTATTACCAGGAAAGCGACTGTGAACATTCTTGAACAAGTCTATATAGGAGTATGTTTTCATTGCTTTTGGGTAGATATGCAGGGCATGGCAAAGATAATGGTATCCTGACTTTATGAGAAACTGCCAGAGTTTTCCAGTGTGGGTCTAGCTGTTCCACAGCCTTGCCAACAATCACTGTTTGCACTGTTTAATTTTAGCCACCTCGGTTGGTGTCAAATGGCAACTCGCTTTTCTCTGATGAATTGTGACCTCGAGTACTTTTTCACGTGGTAATAAACATTTGTCACCACACTCAGTTCCTGAGAGGCAGGACTCGGGGGCGTGGCCTCCTTGAGTGGTTCTGGCTCCCAGTCTCTCTTAAGGGGAAGGCTTGCCAGGGGCCGGGAGGTGGGCTTCCCGGCCGACTCACTCACACGGCCGCTGGTACATCTGTTTATCACTTGCTGTTGGTCCAGGAGCTCAGTCGCTCCGTATGTGGACCTCTCCTCAGGGCCACTCACCATCTGCCAGCTCACTTTCCCAAAGACAGTGATCCAAGAGTGTGCAGGTCTGAAGGGTCAGTGTGTTTATCACATAACTCTGGTTATAAAAGTGACATACTAC
>NW_027548757.1:0-903 GCF_008692635.1 Crocuta crocuta
ATGACAGTCCCACTTTCTTCTTTTTATATACTTAAGAGTCTGTCCTGAAAAATTAATAGCAAAAACTATGCCTTAATATTTTGTTTTTCTAAGAGTACAAACATGGAAAGCCAATTTTAAGGAATAATTCATTAAAGTAAAAAAGTGATTAAACTTTCATAAAGGGCGGTTTCTAAGAATTTCCAAGTAAGACATTCAGTATAAAACATGACCTCTGTTTAAACTTTTTTGTACCAATGAAATCAAACCTCACCTTTCAAAAATTATATACATTAAATTGACCAATACTCATGTACATGTTATCAGATTCACCTACTAGCATTATGTATATATCTATGTAGATATCTGTTCTCAATTATCTAAAACTAAAATAAGTAGGAATTTATTGTATTTATAAATGTGATTGCCTTCCTATGTAAGCAATCTCTCACTTTGGTTTAGTCTCTACAAGTATTTTTTCAAGACCACATTTCCTAAGCTATATATAATTCCTACAATGTCATTGTTTGCCTTAAAGATTCTCAATAATATTTGACTTATTTCAGGTGCAGCAGGAGTAGGATAAAGTTATAACTAGAGAATTCAAAAAAGGGATGTTGCCAAAATTTATGAATTTTGATCTCATTGATTTCTAAAGTAAACTCTAAGCAGTCAATGGCATCCCTTTCCATTGTTTGGACAATAGAAACTACATTAACATTTTTCATACATATAAAATGTGTAAAAAGCATGAGCGTAATGAAGAACATATTTCTTCCTCACTTAGTCATCATGTTTCATAGCTTTTTTAAAAATCTCCAAAGGTGTAGGGGTGCCCTGGTGGCTCAGTCTGTTGGCCGACCGACTTCAGCTCAGGTCATGACCTCACGGTTCGTGAGACCAAGCTGTGAGTCGGGCTCTGTG
>NW_027548758.1:0-903 GCF_008692635.1 Crocuta crocuta
AAAAGAACCAAACAGAGACGAAGAACTCATTAAGTGAAACTAAAAATATACTAGAGCAGTATCAATTGCAGAAGGGGGAGGAGGCAGAAGAACAAATCAGCAACCTGGAAGACAGAGTAATGGAACACAGCCAACCTTAACAGGGAAAGAAAAAAAGATTAAAAAGTGAGAATAGGTTAAGGGAATTCAGTGACATCACGAAGCATAATAACATTTGCATTCCAGGGATCCCAGAAGGAGAAGACAGAGAAAGGGGGCCAGAAAAGTTATTTCAAGAAATAGCCGAAACTTACCTCATCTGGGGAAGAAATTGGCAATTCAGATTCAGGAAGGACAGAGAGAGCCCCCAACAAAATAAACCCAAGGAGGTTTACATCAAGACACGTAATAATTAAAATGGCAAAATAAGTGAGAAGAGAGAAAACCGTTACCTGCAAGGGAAATTCGATATGGCTATCAGCTGATTTTTACCAGAAACCTTGCAGGTCATGAGAGGGTGGCAGGATAGATTCAAAGTACCGAAAGGAGAAAACCGTGCAACCGAGAATGTTCTTCCTAGCAAGATTATCGTTCAGAATAGAAGGAAAGATAAAGAGTTTCCCAGGCAAACGTAAGTTAAAGGAGTTCATCACCACTCAACTGGATTTACAAGAAACATTAAAGGAAATTCTTGGACTGGAAAGAAAAGGCCATCATCGGGAGAAAGAAAATTATAGAAGGCCAAGAAACAGAATCTTAATAATAAAGAACAAAGTGATGGTTACCAGAGGGGACGGGGGTTGAGGGGATGGGTGAACTAGGTGATGGGAATTAAGGACAGCACTTGTCATGATGAGCAGTGGGTAATGTATAGAAATGCTGAATCGCTCTATTGTACACCTGAAACTAATATAAGGCTGTCTG
>NW_027548759.1:0-901 GCF_008692635.1 Crocuta crocuta
GGGGGGTCCACGCAGCCTAATGCGGGGCTTGAACTCACCAACTGTGAGATCAGGACCCGAACCACCCAGGTGTCCCGTAAGTGACTCCTTTCTA
Source organism: Crocuta crocuta (assembly GCF_008692635.1). Taxonomy (NCBI): domain Eukaryota; kingdom Metazoa; phylum Chordata; class Mammalia; order Carnivora; family Hyaenidae; genus Crocuta; species Crocuta crocuta. Next base: position 95 of record NW_027548759.1, read on the forward strand.
AATTATAAGTCACTTAAAATATTAAACCTTTACTATGACACTAACCTTTGCATGCTTCAGTTCTAATTCTGCCAGTTCCACTAAATTTTTTCTGAATGCAGCAACTCTTCTCGTCTTAAAATCTATAAGTTCTGTGAACAAAAGAAATTAGGATTAACTATTTAATGTACATAATAGTTGAAAGTAGACCTTATAATTCAAGGGTGAAAGAAGAGTACCTTGTTTTGCAGATTCAGATATTTTTTCAAATTTCTGACAACATAATTGTTGGGATGTCTCGGCCTGCAGGACATCTTTATTTTTCGCTCTTGCTTTATCCAGCGCTTTATTAGCATTTTCATAATCCACTAGCGACCTAGATCTTCGATAGAGGAGGTCCTGTACAACAGAATGCTTCACGATAACATACGCTGCGTGACGGGAACAGCTACGCGCCGCCCCCGTCATCATCAGAGCTCACACCCCCTGAAGATCACATGCCAGTCCCCCTCCCAATGGTTTTTCTAACAGCTTTATGGAGATGTAATTCACACACACACAACTCGTTCGAAGTGCACCGTGGTTTCTAGTGTGCTCGCAGAGTTGTGTAACCATCACCACAATCAATTTTAGGGCATTTTTGTCAATCAAAAAGAAACCCACATCCATCAGCAGTCATTGTTCATTTCTTCCTCGCACCCCCTGCCTCCCACCACGTCCAGCCCTAGATAACCGCTGATCTGCTTTCTGTCTCTATAGATTTGCCTATTCCAGACATTTCACTAAAAAAAAAAAAAAAAAAAAAAAAAAAAAAAGAAAAAAAAAAAA
>NW_027548760.1:0-904 GCF_008692635.1 Crocuta crocuta
TGATCTGAGCCGAAGTCGGATGCTTAACGGACTGAGCCACCCAGGCATCCCCCTGCTTGTGTATTTTAAAAGCATCCTGTTGGTTTCCTTTTTAGCTTCAATCTTCATTTCCTCTTGGCTCATCTTACTTGGAATAATACCCTAAAAATTGATACTAGGTGAAAGGGGTTACGGGAAACTGGATTGTGTCAGGGAAAGGATCAAAGCCAGATTCCTTAAATGAATAGTTCTGTGTTTAGACCTTATGCTTCTTTCTCATGTAGAATGTCCTCCAGCTGGTCTGCTGTAGGAAAAAAAAAATGTTTATCTTTGTAACAAAGTCTATGTTTTAATTCCTGGTCAGAACACAGGAATTCACATCAGATATTTAATAAATAATACATATGTTCACACATATTTTTCCAAAGTAGTGTTCTTTTCCCACATAAAGAAGTACTTCGCTGGCAGCAACCGAAACGTAGAAGGCGGGCACGTTTCTGTCAGAGTTTCTTGAGTGACCAACAGTATGGAATGGGGAAGTTAGCACATAGGGTCATCACTGTATCCAAGTTTTCAGAGGTCAGGAAAGTCAGGAATCTCTCACTCTGTAGCTTCATTCCCTTTCTTAACTTTAAAGTCTAGACAGGAAGTTTTAAGTCTTTGTTTTCACCAGTCCTCGCCCTTGGTATGAGAGACCTATTCCCCAATCCTTAGCCACACTTTGGTGCCCATCTTGCTCTTTAACTAGAGTATAATTACCGTGGCAGGCAGCTGTGCTGTGGGTGAATGACCCCTTCACTTAAATGTCTTCACAGAAGACAGGTTCTGTCACCTCTTTATTATGTGCCTTTGTGCAAGCTACTTGATCCAAGGTTTTGTTTTTTCATTTGTAAAGTAACCTCACAGCATTGTTGGAAGGATTAAA
>NW_027548761.1:0-904 GCF_008692635.1 Crocuta crocuta
CAGTTCAGGAGAAGCAGAGGGACCCGGGGACGAGGCGAAGGTCCCGTGAGCCACGCTGACGTGGCAGATCCTGGTCAAGTCCTGGGGTTGCCTGGCCCAGCCCGTGCCTCCCGGGCCCGCTCCAGGGGAGGACCCGGACCCGGCGAGGACTCACGTGGGCCGGGCCGGACCAGGCGTCCTTGCTGTGTGTCTGTCTGTGCGGGGGGGTGGGGGGGGCATTTGGGAAGGGTGGCTCTCCCTGCCCTAAAGTCACGCAAGTGAAGACCCAGAAGGGTGAAGGAGCAAATGAACGCTGGGCGCCACCAGCCTCTCTTTGAACACGAGCACCATTAAGCTCTCGAGCTGCGAGGTCTCGAGGTCTCTTAACAGGCCAGCGGTTCTGAGCCTCCTGGGGCCTGGGGGCCATCCGAGGCCTTGAGGAGCCAGGGGGCTTCTCCGAGGTCAGGCATTCGTGACAGCGGGTGAGCAAGCGAGGCCTCTTCCCGGAGCCGCTGGGCGGTGATGTCCCGCCCCCCAGGCTGGCCGAGGCACAGCTCAAAGCAGCTCAGTTAATTAACCCTCCCAGCACCTCTCCAAAGGAGATAATTATTACTCACATCCCCTCCATAGGTGGTTAAACCGAGGCCCACAGGGTTGAGCGAGTGGATTAAATGCCCAGTGGAGAAGTTACTCTCTCATCAGAGCTTAATCTAACCTGCTTCTTAATTAGTCCAGGCTGGGTATTTTCAAATACCAGTTTCAAAGACTCCCAGTTTTGTTGTCTTGTTTTATTTTTTAATTTTTTTTAATCTTTATTTTCGAGAGACAGGGTGCAAGTGAGGGAGGGGCAGAGAGAGAGGGAGACAGAATGGAAGCGGGATCCAGGCTCTGAGCGGTCAGCACAGAGCCCGACGCGGGGCTCGAA
>NW_027548762.1:0-904 GCF_008692635.1 Crocuta crocuta
TATGTCAGAGTGTGACTATAGTTAGACATACCATGTTTAAAGAGATAATGAAGTTGAAATGAGGATATTAAGACGGACTGCTAGTAGGACTGGTGTCCTTATGAGAAGAGGAGCTGAGGATAGAGGCCCAGAAGGATGGCCATTTGAAGACAGGGAAATCCCCATCTCCAAGCCAAGGAGAGAGGCCTGAGAAGAAACTAACCCTGCTGATATCTTATGTCCAGTTTCTAGACTCCAGATTTGTGGGGAAGTCAATTTGCGTTGTCGAATCACCCAGTGTGTGGTACGTTCTTGTGGCAGTTTTAGCTAATACGGCCCCCGGTGTTCTCTGTGTGGCTTTTGTGGTGCGGATGCCAGGAATTTTCCTGTGCTCAGAGGTCACCCTGAAGAGGGAGCATCTCCAGCGGTTGTGAAACCATGTCCAGTGGTTGTGGAAACAACATGAATATTTTGCTTGCCCACAGCTGATACCACATAACTGCCAGGCACTGTTGAGTGGAGTATCTACCCCAAATGGTTCAAAGGAGCCATGTGACCTGATGTACACTGTTCACGTGTTACACCACAGGAGCAGGGGAACTGATTGGTAATCTAGAAGATAGGGTGATGAGGGAGTAGAGGAGACATCAGCCACTTAATGGAGTGTGTGTGTCTTACAAACCCGTATCCACAGATGTACTAGTGCCTGGCTGGGCAGGATCGGTACGCACAGAAGTTCTTCACTATCAGACACATGTATCCTGTATAACAGACACATTGTCATAAAACAATCCAAAGGTGTCTGAATTCTCATATCCTCTCTGGTGTTTACATGTCAAGGCCATCGTGTGCAAGAGGAAAAGAATAAAAGACAAAGGTGCTTTCATAGTCCGGGGATGGAGCTTTTGTGACGCGCCTAGCCCGC
>NW_027548763.1:0-905 GCF_008692635.1 Crocuta crocuta
TCACTTAAGCTAGTCATCCATGAGCTATGTGTCAAAAGAAAAATAATTATTTTCCAGGGTGCATACTTCAGAATAAAACCTTAGGGGACTGTTTTTATGAGTCTTGTGTTACGGCTTACCACAGGATCCACACCTACTCTATTCTGCCTCAGACTTACCATGCAACATTGGATCTACTAAATCACACAATGGAAAGTTGAAGCTGAATGTATTTCCAGTTTAAGTAAAGAATCAAAACCTATCAGGTCTCAAAACTCTTCTTTTTAAAAGTTTATTTATTTTCAGAGAGGCAGGGACAATGTAAGTGGAGGAGGGACAGAAAGAGAGGGAGAGAGAGAGAGAACCCCAAGCCAAATCTGCACTGCCAGAACAGAGATCGATGTGGGGCTTGCTTGAACCCACCAAACTGCAAGATCATCACCTGAAGCAAAACCAAGAGTCAGGTGCTTAACTGACTGACCTACACAGGCACTCAAACTCTCAAAACTTTTCTAATCATTCAGTAAATTTATAAGAGCAGCATATCTAATTGCGTATGTTATTTCCAAAATCTCAAGTCTTTGCAAGCACTGCATTTCTAATTTAATTGCAGGGGGCCCAAAGTTTAGAAAACCGCATTACTTAGAGCACTGCAATTTGCTCAATATAATATTTTTGAAGACACTATTTCTTTTAGAGCCAACATAACTTGATAGCAAACCAGAGAGGATGGTGCAGAGATTTCCAATATCCTCTATAGCTTCATAGACTCTCCTATTACCAACACTCTTCTCCCTGTTCCCTGCCTAGAGTGGTACATTGGTTACAATAGATGAGTTCATAACAGCATGTGATAATCATCCAAAGTCCATAGTTTACATTAGGTTCAATCTTGGTGTGATACATTCTGTTGGTTTGGACAAATG
>NW_027548764.1:0-905 GCF_008692635.1 Crocuta crocuta
ATTATGTATCCTCACAGCAAATATTGGAGGTAAGTATATTAATCTACTTTTCAAAAATAAACTGGAACAGACTGCAAAAGAGGCACAGCTGGGATTGAATTCTAGTAAACTGAAAGCTTTCAATGGGCACTTTTAAATAGCCACAAAGCTTTGCAGGGGCTCACATTCCCCTACGGGAAATTAGCCAGGATAAAAAGGAATAAAATGCAAAGAAATAACAGGCAGAAAAAACCAACTTTTTTAAAGAAAATATCCTTCAGTTTGGAAGCCTCCAAGGTAATGAATGCTAATCTCTTCTTTATTAATTTAATAGCTGAAAGAGCAGGCAGAGACTTTGAATGACTTATTTTGTGAATCTCCAAATAAGACTAATTTCTTCAGGATTATTAAGTAGATTTTAAAGAGGGACATAGACACAAATTTTTATAGGTGGTTGTGTTTCAACAGCTATTCCAGATGAACTTTAGAAACATTGTCAAATTCCAAATTAATCCCCTTGAGTTTTCTTTTTTAATTGAATTCTGGATATCTCTAAATTAATGTGGCAAGAGTGACTTTCTTCACAGTTTTCTAATTAACCCTCCAGGAACATTTATTTAAGTTTTTGTGTGTCTCAGAGTTTTGTGGGGTTTTTTCATGTACATCTCTTATAATAGATAGTGTTAGATATTTTATGGTTTTTTAATGCTATTATAAATCTATTGTTTCCATGTTTCTGTGTAATTAAAAGCTGTTTGAATTTTCATCTTTTATCCAACCCTTTATATGAATACTCATTAATTCCAATAATTATTTAATTAATTCTCTGATCCTATTATTGCAGAAAATAACTCTATTTCTATATTTCTTATAACTAGACTGCTTATTTCTCTTTCTTCTCTTTCTAAATTGGTAAGAAGTGGGGC
>NW_027548765.1:0-903 GCF_008692635.1 Crocuta crocuta
GCCATTTGTTCATTCCTTCTCAAAATAAGGATGAAAGCTAGGTAGAATAGGTGATTTAAAAAAAAAAGTCACCGTTTTTTCTAAAATCCGGATGTCCAGGGGCACCTGGGTGGTTCAATCCATTAAGCTCCTGATTCTTGATCTCAGCTCAGATCATGATCTCATGGTTTGTGGATTTGAGTCCCACGCCAGGCTCTGCGCTCATGGTGCGGAGGCAACCTAGGATTCTGTCTCCTTCTCTCTGCCCCTCCTGCTTGGGCTTTCTCTCTCTCTGTATCTCAAAATAAATAAATGAACTTTTTAAAAAATAATAAAATCCAGATGTCCAAATTGTCCCAAATCCAATCGATGCCAATTTTCTTTTCTCTGGGTCATTTGACCAATACTTTTGATCATTCAACTATAATGAATTTTAATATTCTGCCTTTGTGTTTAGGATCTTCTTCGCTTTAAACAAACTTCATGTCCCACTTTCAGGAAGAAGTGGTTCAGTATTTGATATCCCATGTTTCCAGACTTGTCCAGAGAGGAACATCTGCTGCTCCCACCAAGCTAAAGGGAGAGCCCCTAATAATGCCTGTCTTTGTCTTCTTGTACTCAGATCTGCCCTCCACCCTGCCTCTGAAATCTACATTTTGGCAGTTTCCATGTCAACTGGCTTCTAACTTAGGTTCAGAAAAAGAGAGTCACAGTTATGCAGGTTAGAAGTCCAAGATCAAGGTGTTAGACAATTAGGGCCACACTTCCTCTGAGACTCTAGGTAGGAACAACTCACTCAGGGTGCCTGGGTGGCTCAGTCAGTTAAGCATCGACTTTAGCTCAAGTCATGATCTCACGGTTCAGGGGTTCAAGCCCCGTGTCGGGCTCAGTGCTGATAGCTAGCTCTGAGCCTGGAGCCTGTTT
>NW_027548766.1:0-905 GCF_008692635.1 Crocuta crocuta
AAAAAAAAAGAAGCCATTGAACAAGGGTAAGAATTTCACACCTATGAGTGGTAGGAGTATACACTGGAGAGAAGAAAGTGAACAGGACAAGAGGAAGATGACCTGAAACGAAACAAAATATATAAAACGATGGAACCAAAGTATCCACTGATAAAGCTAGAGCTTCCGGAGCTGTTATCAGACATCAGCAAAGCAAGCAGGTCTTCAGGCTTTCCTGCCTGTTTCCAGAAGCTTCTAGAACTAGCTGTACCCTAGACATTCCCAGCCTCCACTCCCTGGGGACTCTGTCCACAGCCCTCTGAGGGGGCATTTGGTTCTCTCTCACCCCTGTGCAAGTATGGCCTGGAACTGGGGGAGCTTCCTGCAAGCTCCTCTTGTCCGTTTCCAAAACAGTCTCCTCATCCCTAAGGTGATGTCATGAGACCATTCTAGGAACCTCATGTTGGCCTATAATGCATTTAAAGAAAGAACCTCTCACAAGTTATTTCACCGATGTAGATCCTTAAGTATTCTTTCAAATAGTTAATTCTGACATGGTGGGATTTGACCTGTTACACGATATATTGTAAGGTCTCCCACAGTTGAGTCTATTGGCATATGAACTAACATCTTACTTCATTCCTTTTACTTGTTGACCACAAACACAAACTTCCCTTTCATATTGGCAGGAAAAGATTGACCTAATATATTTTACACTGAAATCATTAGTGATCATTCTATTTTCCTCTTAAGCAAAATGTGTGTTTGTGTAATAACTTTGAGTGTCTATGACAGAATTAAATGATTGCTTTGAACTCACTCTTAGTAATATTGTCTGTAAAACTGAGAAACAAAATATAAATGTATTGAAACTAGCATTATTCAGAATCCTAGAAACAAAATTATATTGGAAAGACAGTTTTTTT
>NW_027548767.1:0-905 GCF_008692635.1 Crocuta crocuta
CTCAGGTGCCCTGTCCTAATTGACTTATCTAGAATAAAACAGTCAAAAATAATAGGATTCACATTCAAGTGCACATGGAAATTTTGCCAAAATGAACTATATTCTGGGTACTAAAACAAATAATTCTCAATAGATTCATAAGTACCCATGTCACACAAAGTATGTTCTCTGGCTAAAATGGAATAAAATTAGAAATCAATAACAGAAATATATCTAGACTATTCCAAATATTTGAAAACAAAATAATATATTTCTAACTAATTGATTGGTCAAAGAATTCAAAAGAAAAAAATGAAAAATTTTTTGAACTGAATGGAAAGGAAAACACAGCATGGTAGAATTTCTGAGTTGCCACTAAAAGAAAAGATGAAAACTCTTCCTATCCATAAGCAGGGAATGTGTTTTCATTTATGTCTTTTTAAATTTATTTCAGAAAATTTCTTGTAGTTTTCATTGTATGTGTTTCTCCTCCTTAGTTAAATTAATTCCTAAGTATTCTATTCCTTTTGATGCTATTGTAAATGAAATCATTTTTGTAATTTCCTTTCAGATTGTTTATTGTCAGTATATAGAAATGCAATTGATTTTTGTGTTTTGACTTTCTATCTTGCCATTTGGCTGAATTCATTTCTTAGACCTGCAGTTTGTTTGTAGTATTTCTCAGGTTTTCTACGTATAAGATTATATTGTCTGTGACTAGAGATCATTTTACTTCTTTTCCAATTTGGATGTATTTTATTTCTTTTTTGCACCTAATTGTTCTGGCTAGAACTTCTGGTGCTATGTTAGACAGAATTGGTGAAAGTGAGTATCCTTACTTTATTCCTGATCTTAGGGGGAAATCTTTCATCCTTTAACCATTGCATAGGATGTTTCCTGTGGGTTAGTCATATATACGACTTTTA
>NW_027548768.1:0-905 GCF_008692635.1 Crocuta crocuta
GGCAGGGCTGCACACCAGAGTGGAAGAAGGCCTCCTGTGTTTGCACAGCTCACACTCCAGGGGGAGCACAGACGCACAATCAGGACACCAGGGGGACACAGCCGACTCTTATTCCCTGTGGTGGTCGATTTGGTGCCAGGAAAGAACACTTCTAATGTTTGAGATGACGCCCACCGAACACAGTCTTTTTCATGAGCTGAGGAAAAAAGACAATGGTAGAAGTAGAGAGAAAGGGAGAGGGAGACAGAGAGGCTTGGGGGTAGAAATCAGGGCATAATAAAGGAAGATGAAAACATGGACAACAGAAGAAGCAGAGGGCTGGAAGCTCTGGTCAAGGCAGCCGATATTGCTGAGTGCAAGGAGGTCATTGGAATAACATGGAATCTTTGCAGCTGGCTCAGGGCATGGGGCACAGATACGCCAGACAGAAAGCTCTGCTGGGTGAGTATAAGAATGGGACACACATGGTTCAACATGCATGTTCCCTTTGAAGGCTCAGCATGCAACACACTGGGTCTGGTGCTGTGGAACCTTCCCAGAGAATTGTTTGAACCACGGTGACAGCTGCTTTCCACCAGCGAGGTTAGGGGAAGCCAGTCTGTATTGCTGATGCACAAGAAAGAAGTCACTCCAGTGAGAACCACCAGTTTGGCGAGACTGTAGATGATCAGCATCGTTCTCAACACAGTGGGGATGGCTGGGATTCAAACAAGATCTACTCATTATATTCGGTTGAGATGTCTCAAAATTTCCTTTAATGTGAGACCCCATCTCTTTCCCTTTTTCCCTTTTATTTTGTGAAGAAAAGCATATGTCAAGTACAGCATCTCTTGTTTTTTCAAGTTTCATTCATAAACAACCTTTCTGAACAGCAAAGCTAGGAACGTTCCACTGACCCTGTGTGT
>NW_027548769.1:0-901 GCF_008692635.1 Crocuta crocuta
CTCTCTCTCTCTCTCAAAAATAAACATTAAAAAATTAAAAAAAGAAGTTTGTGCCCATTAGCAATCACTTCAGATTCCCACCCACCCAAACATGTGCATGAGATAATCTATTTTTGTCTCTATCACCTATTCCAGACATTTCATATAAATGGAATCAAACAAAATGCTGTCTTTACTGACTGAACTTTCACTTAGAAAAATGTTTTAAAGGTTCACCCAAGTGGCAACAGGTATCATTTATTTTTATTGCTTTCTATCATCTAATTGCTTGTATGACTGAATAATATCCCACTCATGGTAATGTCATGGTTTGTTCATCCCCTCATCAGTTTGGACATTTGGGTTGTTCCCACTTTTGGCTCTTATGAATAATGAAGCTGTGAACATTCATGTATAAATTTTATATGTCTGAAAACATCTTTATTTTTTACTTCAATTCTGAAGAGTATCTTTACTAGGCAGAGAAGTCTAGATTGGCAAGGATTTTTTTTTTCAATTCTGTAAAGATGCTACTCAAGTGTCTTCTTGATTCTAGTATTTCACTGAGAAGTAAGTTCCATACGTAATGTTTCTTGTTTGAAGGGAACATGTCCTTTTGCTCTAGATACTTGAAAACTTTTCTCTTTGCTTTTCTCTTTGACCATAATATGTGTTGGTGTGGTTTTCTTTGTATCCACTATTTGGATTTGTAGAACTTAAATGAACACTTTAAAATACTGTTTCAACTTCATCTCCTTACCTTTGCTCCTGGGATTCCAATGATTCACATTATCAGGATACTATTTTTATTTTAGAAGAAAAAATGATAATGGCGAGGGTGGGGGGCCACCTGAGGGGCTCAGTCTGTAAGCATGTGCCTTCAGCTCAGGTCATGATCTCACAGTTCGTGAGTTTGAGCCCC
>NW_027548770.1:0-905 GCF_008692635.1 Crocuta crocuta
TCGTGGCAGAGATGCCTGCCTGGTGACCAGAAAGAATCTCAGGGCTTTCTCATCCCTCTCTCACTGACACCATCCATCCCTCAGGGACACCTGGACCTGCTGGAGCCCGACTCCGGCAGCTCCCGAGATTAAAAACAGTATTATAGGTGTGACCAAAGGCTGCTACTGATACAAATGCACATCATTCCATAAAGCCATTTCGACATAAAAATATGTACATTCTTAGCTGTAAAGTAATCAACATCATCGTATTCTTCTTCATAGGCATGTAACCTCAAGCATTGGCGTCACTTTTGTGAGTTTCAGTACATTCAGTCAAGAACAAGAGGACAAGAGTGGACAGGTGCATAAGAGAAAGAAGGAAAAGGGACGTGGGGCTGCCCTGAGGCAAACGGACAAGGGTGAAGCTTTGCCTCTAGATCCCACAGAAAACGTCTCTCCCACCTGTATATTGTGACTGTGTCCTACCCAGTGAGGAACAATGTTTAATCCATAGGATATTTCTTTCCCTGTATTCCAAGATATTCAATTCCTTTCAGGGATCTGCCCTGTGTCTCAAATGGAGAGCAACCAATTTCACACTGGGAGCACGAGTGCAAAGGGTGCCATCTGAACCCCAATATTAAGGGGGTATCTGAATCCCAAGAGGAAGGGAGCACCTGAACTGCATGATCTCATCGCCTCGCTGGGAAATGACGATCATTTCTGCTATTACTGAAGGGAAAGTTCTGCAAGGGAATTCAGATTCTCTCAGAAAGGAGTGAAATAGAAATTACAGAGTTTTAATAAAGTTTATGTGGTTCTTTAAAGGTAGTAAAAGGAAGCATCAGTGAAGGGCACAAAAATTTAAGACTTTGGGGACACCTGGGTGGCTCAGTTGGTTGGGCGTCCGACTTCAGCTCAGG
>NW_027548771.1:0-906 GCF_008692635.1 Crocuta crocuta
ATATATATATATATACACCAATAGTATTTTAATACTATAAAAAGCATAATGATTTGTCAATAAAATTAAAATTGTTTAAGTGAACTTTAGTTTTAGGGTATGTTAAATGTTTTCATGAATTTCACTTATATCGTTAAATAACTGAGCTAGAACTTGTGCCTTATAGACTTAAAATCAGGCACTATAGAATACAGACCTAAATGACCCCTGCAGGCTACAGAATATTTAGGACAAGATCTATACAAACTGAAGTGGAGACACTAACCAGCAACTTGGAAAAATCGGATGAAATACATATTTGAGACAACAAAATTTTCAAAACTTCCCTGAGTATTTTATTTACCGTTTTCACATAGACCTTTCTATGTTTTTCAAAACTAGTCCTGGAACAAGGCCCAGGTATCAGAGGTAGAACAAAAGGGTGCTTCCTGGCGGCCTACAAACTACTTTAGGCTGTGAGCCTGCCCCACCTCCCAAACCTCCCATGTCAGCTTGCAGTCCAAACGGTTTCGTTTGATTTTAGAGCCTCAAAAGTGAGCAGAAAACCTACTCCTGAAGTAAGGCAAAATGCAACCCCTTTTTACCTCTGATCTTAAATAGTTCCTGTGAACTGCAGCAAAAAAGCAGGTCTCTGGTGAAGGTGACCGCAGCACGCAGTCACCAGGGGATCCTAATCATTCAAGGTATCATGTCCTCAGTTTCATGATTTGGAGCATAAAGTGCTTAAGTGTTTGTGTGTTTTTGTTTTGGTGGTTTCTCTCCACATCACTTCATTTAGGTGGACCTGAGATTCAGTAGAGGAAAGCCAAGGAATGCTGCAGACCTGAGGGTCGCAGACTCTGCTGTAAGACCGTCATTTTTAGCAGAGGATGTTTCCTGGGCTTTCTTGGACTCTCTGCTGGAGTC
>NW_027548772.1:0-906 GCF_008692635.1 Crocuta crocuta
AAAAAAAAGAAAGGAAGAAAAAAGAAGAGAAAGTTATACAGTTTATCCATCAGAGCACAAAACTCTATTTCATGCATGGACAACTGGAAAGATTCATTACCAGGAGATCTGCCATTAAAATGAGGCAGTCATTCACCTGCCTTGTGAATGACTGAAACATCATTTGATAGATCTGGGTCAGGTGGATGTCTACAGAGATTCTCCTAAGAGTGTGCCTTCACTCACAGCCATGGTCCCGTCGGTTTCTGGTGGTTCTGGAAAGACTGGTGGGCTCTTGTGTGTTGAATTCTCATCATGTCTTGAAGAATATATCTCTAAACAGGTCATTTAACACATTCATCACAGACTGCATCCCTATATAAGGTAATTATGGTCATAATTTTGTATTTAGATTCTAAATAGCAAATTTGAGAGAGGTTATTTAAATAAAAATACTGGATTCCATTCAAGTTTGAAAATTTACCTGACACCCTTACAAATTATGATCATTTATACGTATTTGCTTACATTCTTTTGTAATAGTTCCAGACTTGAAATCAACACATTCCTATCATTTTATCATGCCCTTTAAAACATTTTTTTTTAATTACTATTTACTTATGGGGGGAGGGGCAGAGAGAGAGAGGAGATTGAGAATCCTTAGTAGGCTCCATGCTATCAGTGCAGAGCCTGATGCAGGGATTGATCCCATGAACCTGTGAGATCCTGACCTAAACTGAGATCAAGAGTTGGATGCCTGGCTGACTGAGCCACCCGGGTGCCCCTTAATTTTTTAACGTCGTGGCATGTGGTCATAGAATTCCTTCTCGTGGTCAGCTAAGTCGGCTACTGTACCGCGTTCCCTTGAGTGTGTGCTGTTATGAATAACTCTGCCGCCAGCATCTGCGTAAGGAGCGAATCTTCTTC
>NW_027548773.1:0-906 GCF_008692635.1 Crocuta crocuta
AATCCCAAGCAGGCTCCACGCTGTCAGCACAGAGCCCCATGCGGGACTCAAACTCATGAACTGTGAAATCGTGACCTAACCTGAAATCAAGAGTCGGATGCTTCACCGACTGAGCCACCCAGGCACCACTGTTCTTCTCAGGTTTTCAAATGTTTGAAGGTTTTGCATTAAATACAGGATATTGGGGTCTCAATATAGTAACTGCAGGTGCCGTCACAGGGTCCACGTTCCCATGCCGCAGGGATCTCACAGAGGGAGGGCAGACCCCGCCCTCTGTGGGTGGGGCTTGGGCCACTCCCTGTGGCTGACAGTCTCTCTCAGATGGATAACCTGCTGTGGCTCCCGTGGGCTTTGGGGTCTGAGACTCCTGGTGTGGCCATACTCTCCCCTCCATCTCCAAGGAGACAGAGCCCTTGTGGACCTGTGGGCTCCGCGGCCCGCTTTAGAATCCTGTAAGACCCCGTGAGTAGGGCTGACTTCATCAGCCATGTGTTTGCATCCATTGCTTTGTAGAATCTTCTTTAAACACACATGGACTTCTCCTCATGTAAGAATGCCGTCCTCAGGGCCCAGCACTGAGGTGGCCACACTTCCGGGTCCGTGTGACGTTAGAACCCCTGATTCGTGGAAAGCCTGTTTCTTTTTTTTATTCTTTCTTGTTTCCCTTCCCTCTCCAGTTCCGCTCTTGTTCTTTTGGCCTCGTAGGCATCAGACTAACACACTTCCATTTGCCCAGAAGAACTCACATGTCCTTGCAAAATGGGCTGTGCTATTTGGAAACAGGTGTCGGTCATCAAAATACAAGTCGCTATGCGCCCACGCCACATCTCGTTTCCAATACCGTTCTCGATGTTTATAATTTGCGGTGAACACCTGCAGGCTGCTCACTTACCCTTGAACTCAACC
>NW_027548774.1:0-907 GCF_008692635.1 Crocuta crocuta
TAATTCTAAAGATAAATTTAAGGAGAATTACCTAAACAATACTAAGTAGACACAGCATTGTGTATCTATCCATTTATTTTGGTCTTCTTTAATTTCTCCTAGAAGGTTTTGTACTATTTTGTCTTGCTCCTGATCTCAGAGGAAAAGCTCAGCTTTTCACTGTTGTGTGATATTGGCTGTGGGCTTGTCATATATGGACTTTACTATTTTGAAGTATGTTCCCTCTCTACTCAGTTTTTTGAGAGTTTTTATCAGGAATGGATGTTACATTTGTCAGTTTTTTTATGGGTCTATTGAGATGATCACATGAACTTATCCTTCATTCTGTCAAAGTGATGTATCATATTGATTGATTTGCAGATGTTGTACCATGCTTGCATCACTGGAATAAATCCTACTGGATCATGGCATATTACTCTTTTAATGTATGGTTGAATGCAGTTTATTACTATTTTGTTGAAGATGTTTCCTGTTTGATATTTCATTGATTTCCTTTCCTTCTTTTTTGTATACCAGTTACATGTGGATTAGACTTTTTGATTTTGTCTGCAGGTACTCTATTCTTTATCACTTTTATTCTGTTGTTGAATATATTCAGTGGATTTTAAAATGTCTGCTATTATACTTCTCAGTTCTACAATTTTTATTTGGTTCTTTTTACAGTTTCTACTTCATTGAAATTTGGTATCTTTTTTTTGCTTATGAGCATATTCTCTTTTATTTCATTTAAGTAGTTAGAAGGAGTTGCTTTATCAACGTTTCTGCTAATTCTAACATTCAGGCTATCTTAGGCTTGGTTTCCATTTATTGCCTTTTTATCGTTAGAGTAGGTCACACATTCCTGATTCTTTGTGTGTTGAGTAATTCTGGATTGTATCATGAATATTGTAAATGTAATATTTGGAGA
>NW_027548775.1:0-907 GCF_008692635.1 Crocuta crocuta
AATAATAATAATAATAACATATTTACGGATACCTAGCATCTTTTAAGAAAAATTCAGAGATTGTGCATGATGCACATAGTTTTTAAATGTCTAAAATGTCGACACCAGAGGATTGTACATCCTGATTTCCATCAATGAAATTAACTACTTTTGTTGTAACATAAACAATACCTCTCAAAGAAAAGTGAGTATCAGGTCTTAGGTGGTCAGAATGAAGTAAAGTAATGCAAAGCTTGAATACTATTTCAATTTTCCTTTTCTTTTTGAAAGACAAGAAATAACCTCATTTCTCTCAGAGTAGAGTAATATAAATTGCCAGAAGTACCTTCTCTAAGAGGCATTCCACTAAATCACTGTGGTATGGCAGAATGAGAAAGGCCCTTCACCTGGGCACGTAGGCTGGAGAGTCTGTGCTGGCAGGTGGTGCTGAATACAAGTCACAAATGACTGGAGGGGGCCAGGTGAAAATGAAGTGGGGTCATAACCACAAGAGAAATATCATCCAGCATTGTCCACAGACACCCCTCTCCCATCTTTTGTAGATGCTTCTAAGTGGATAAGAATTGCCATTTATTTTCCTGGGCAATTTGGAAGTCATTCTAACTTTGCCCTTCTGATGGAAGGAAATGGAGGTTCTCTAAATTGAAGGCTATTCTCCACAAATGCTATGTGTAGATTTGGCAGATATTCCTGTTACTTCAGAGATGGGGTTAGAAATTCAATTGCTTTATAAAGAATTGTTCCATAAAATGGTTACCTGATTGGACAAAACTTTTTGAGCAATTATGAGGGAATGTGTTTGATCATTTAATTAAGGTAGGAATTGTATACTGTATATATTATCTGGTGCATGAAAGCACTTAACTAAAACGTTAGACTGCTGATCAGTAAAGAGGGGGAGGCGGAA
>NW_027548776.1:0-907 GCF_008692635.1 Crocuta crocuta
TTTTTTTTTTTTTTTTTTTTTGGTCTGCTTCTGTTAGCTGTTGCAGATTAAACACTTGGTGTAATGAAAGTAGAAGAAAGTGACAGGTGCTTCCCCTTCTCCTTTTTTTAACTAGGGGTGCTTTTCTCCTTAAATAAGATGTGACAGCTAGGGATTGGACCTGTGTGTCCTCATCCCATGAATCTTCCCACGATTCCCAGTGCCATGGTGGCTCCAAGCAGGGATGATATCCAAGCTCTTGTAGAAGTAACTTGTTAGGCCAACCACACTGGTTATCAAGTGTAGTTGGGCATAGCTTGCTAAAATGTGTATAGTAGGCAGGATAGGACTTTACTGATTTACTCTTGTAAAGTTTTCCTTATGGCTTGTGTGTTTCAAAAGGTGGTGTCTCTACAGGATCCATAGAAGACTTGTACACTTGGCTCACAAACCTGCTCTAAACTTCAGTCTCCAGTAGACTGTGCAAAGATTTGTGGGCAATACTGAGAGCCTGTTTATGGTTGGTTACCACGGACTTGTAGCCACACCAATCTGTGAGTTAGGTTTTGTGGGGTTGTAAAGGCAGAAACAAAGGAAGATTTGATGGA
This sequence comes from Crocuta crocuta, assembly GCF_008692635.1. Taxonomy (NCBI): domain Eukaryota; kingdom Metazoa; phylum Chordata; class Mammalia; order Carnivora; family Hyaenidae; genus Crocuta; species Crocuta crocuta. The sequence continues at coordinate 588 of NW_027548776.1, forward strand.
TGAAAAAGCTGTTGAGGATATTGACCTGCGAATCCTGGGATACTTAAATGTAACTCTGTCGAAAGCCCGTCCCCATCCATAGCCTCATAGCTCTTCTATCCTCACTTGTGTTGTCCTCTATTTCCACAGTAGATACTCAGTCAATCATGAATGGACATGGGATAAACGTTGCCACAGCTCAGAGCTACTCAATCTCTGAATCTCTGAACATATCCTATGTATATTTTCCCAATATTTTCAGTCCTCTTTTCTTTTAAAGTTTTTTTTTCTATAAAATCTAGTCCTCAGAGTTCATCATTTCAACCATACTTGTATGAATA
>NW_027548777.1:0-907 GCF_008692635.1 Crocuta crocuta
CCTCCTGTCCTGCGGGACTAGAGCCAAGTTCAGCCACATCCACTGGTTGTGCACGAGGACGGCCGTGGTGTAACCTTAAATAACGGAGCCAACATTATGTTACCAAATTAATGCTGGATAAAGTCTAAGAATATGCTCAGGATCACCATGTTCAAAGTTACAGTATCCGTTACCCACACATCCTAGTATCGTGGGAAATTCAGAGTCCCCCAGTACAATCTCAATTCTACAAGTTTCCAGGCATGCCTGGAAATCCACGTTGACTGTTTTGTGTTGGGTCTTCTGTACGTTCAGCCCTGAGAACGGGCTCAGCCCTAAATTGTCTCACAGAAATCTTGTGTTGCTTTTGAATTTTATTTTAGAATGTAGTTTAAAAAGAACTCATACGTCTTAGTATATTAACAACCACTGTGTAATATTGAACACTTACAGACAACATGTGAAATCTGATGGTCAGAAAGACGTGGAATGGGTTCTGTCTTGATCACGTTTCTCCCTTCCTCTCAAACAACCTTTGCTTCTCAAAACAAAACGATTTTTGCTCCCGATTCCCACTGACTCCATCAGCCAAATTCGAGACAAGGTTCATGCTTGGAGAGCTCAGAGTAGCTGCTTGGGCTGAGTGTGTCTTTTCCCCTGTGGAGGATAGACATCAAGTGCTACAGAGAGAGGCCCACATACTCAGGACTTTCTTTCTTTTATCCACATGCAGATGCAGGCATGAATTTCTCTGAAGCATATAACCCACAGTGATGCACACAGCTGTGGTCTCATTCGGCAAGTGCGGTCTGGCACCTCTACTGCCTGAACACATGATCTGCCTCCTTTCGAGGAAGGTTGCTAGAAATCAGCTTCACGTGATCTTCACCAGGAGACTGAGAAGACAGACTTTCACTTAAGACTTTGC
>NW_027548778.1:0-907 GCF_008692635.1 Crocuta crocuta
AAAAAAAAAATTGCAGTGGGTGATAGGAGATTAACACAAAGTGATTGTGATCCGTGAGTCTGTGAGGGAGTGATCCAAGGAGAAAGTCAAGAACAATGAGCATTTTGGAAAATGCAGCTAATGATGAAAGATAAAAATAAATATCATGACTGAGCCTTTGAGAAGGGGAGGAGTTTCTTCTAAGTACGTTCATGGAATAATAGTGGTAGAAGTTGTACTAGCAGTTGACAATGGTGTCCATCTTTATTTCTCCAGAGACATTTTGTTTATGCTTCAGCAAGAAAAATATTTTTGCCTAAAGCCTGTGACATTTTCAAATTTGCAATGGAAACTGCATAACATCTTTTTTCTTAGAAAGTTACAAGGGTAGGAGAAAAATCATGACTCTGCTGTTTACTATCTATAAAAGCTTAGCTGAGATTTTTAATTTCTCTGAGCCTGTGTTTTCTTGTCTACACAAGTGATACATACTTATGAGGTTGATGAGGATATTGAGTTATGACAGTAGGGGTACTTAGCATTCTATCCAGCATCTACTTAATACTGAGAGTCATTATTATGATTACTGTTACAATTCTTATTCCCTGAGGTCAATGGTAAATCTTCTGACATGCATTTTGGTCTTCTAAATTTGCATGTGTTCAAACCCGGCCATATTTACACAGACATCTTTTGTTTAAAATAAAGATGTAAATAGAAATAGTGAAAACACTTTGTGATGTGAATTCACACTGCTCATTGACATTTGAATTTATATATCAGTTATTATTTTTTTAATGTTTATTTTTGAGAGACAGAGACATAAAGCAAGCAGGAAAAGGGCAGAGAGAGAAGGAGACCAAGCCCCAAGCAGGCTCCATACCATCAGCACAGAGTCTGATATGGGGCTCAAAGCCACAAACTGTGA
>NW_027548779.1:0-907 GCF_008692635.1 Crocuta crocuta
TGAAACTGTCTGAAGAAAAACCTTTCTGAAAACCATTATGACACTGTCATCAAAACCTTTTCAAAGTTCAGCCCGTGACAGGTTCAAGTGGACTAAGATTTATGGACTAAGATCTAAGTAACGTAACCCATCAGCTGAAAACATGGTCAAGAACAGGAGACGAGACGAGTGATGCGTGTGCCCTGCCCCGGGGGTGGTGGGGACGGCAGGGGATCAACGCCTGCGCCTGCGTGAGGACTGGTTAACACGCACAAGGCACCTGGAAAGGTCCGCACCTGGCACATGCGTAAAACAAGGGTCACCACCGACGGGACAGCCCTGTGGGCTCAAACGAACAGACAAAGCCAGTACCTCTAAGCAGGTCTGCGGTCCATACATGTCCCAGATCTTCCTCCTTCGGACATCGATCCCTCTGCCTGGGTGCTGAAATAATTTCAGAGATCAAAGGTCAACATCAGCACTGTAGTATGAATCGGAGAGAACAAATCAAACTCTGCAGACACTGCCACCAGTGTGAAGCCTGAGACCCTTAACCTTCACGGTCAGCCCCAGCGGCTTCCCAGCGATCTAAACAGACACTCGCGGCCCTGCAAGACACAAGTTAAGGACTTGCACTCCGCTGAGGGTCACCAGGTGTCTTCATGAAGGGAAATGGAGTCAAGGAGTGGAAACATGTCCAGGGCCCCTGCCCCAGGAGCCAGCTCGCAGCCCAGAGTCAAGTGCAGGCCCCAGCACATCTGCCCCTCTAGCCTGCTGGCAGACAAGGCCAGTCCTCCTGGCTGCTCCTCACCCCGTATACCGTGCCCATGCCCACCAGCTCCCCGGGGAGATGGGATGCATAAGGCACCCCATCCTCCTCACCACCAGCCTGCAGGCCACCACCTGATGTGCCGACATTCCAGACAAC
>NW_027548780.1:0-909 GCF_008692635.1 Crocuta crocuta
ATGTACAAAAGCAATTGTATTATTTTGGCAACAACAAAAAAAAAAATCTGAAAATGAAGAAAACAATGGCATTCAAATTAGTATCCAAATGAATAAAATACTCAGGAGCCCTAAAGGAAGTTATACTGTATACTGTATAATAAAATTCTGCTGAGAGAAATTAAGATCTAATTAAGTGAAGAGATATATACCATTTTTATGGATTGGAAGACTCAGCATTGCTAGGATGGCAATTTACTCTTGAGTTTTTGATACTCATTCAAAATAAATTTTATTATTTCATCTTTTTCACTTTAAATGAACTTACTCTGAATGCCTAAATGAAGTGTTCTGGATCAGAGATCAATTTTTATATTAAACAACTCACAACAAATAATAAAACACATCTTGTTCCGACCCCCACCCTACCCCCACTGGCCCTTTGACCTAGCTTTTATCTCCAGGGCAATGTGCTAAGGGCCAATTCAATTGTCCTACATAAGTGGCCAGATACTTCATAGGCAAGGAACGAAGAAAAATTGTTTTCTCTGCTCCTAAAGATGAACCCTTCCTGACATCAGCATTTTAGTATGCAAATACCTCATTCTTCCTTGAAATGTAAATGTAGCCCAGGGTGAAAGTGTTCAGGTCTTTCTAGCACCTTGGGGCTTACCCTTTGGATGTAGTTCAGGGATATAACCATTGGCCTTCTCCAAGAGACATGGGAAGTTTTACTTTCCTTTGGGATCCGAGCAATTGACTCGACAAATGGGATGTGAGATGTTCTTGTGGGTTAATAAGGCTTTTTTTTTTTTTTTTTTACAGGAACACAGAAATCCAGGGAAATTTTATTTCCCCGCATTCCCCAAATTCATCTATAAACTCAGTGCAGTCCCTATCAAAATCATAGCAGGCTTCTTTGTTAAAAAT
>NW_027548781.1:0-909 GCF_008692635.1 Crocuta crocuta
CCCCTTCCCTACACGGTCTATCCAGGCTCAGGTTGAGAGCCTCAGGAGCCTGGGAACCAGGCTTCTTGCTCATGGGTGTGTGTGTGCACAGTTCCTTCTGATTCCAGTAGAGTGTGGTCACTCCCATCCCCTGTCTAGTGGCCACAAACCCAAACTTCAGCATTGGTGATGCCCGTGCAGACTGACAGGGGTATGAGCACCCTGTCTGAGCACCTCCAGGACACTCTGCTTCTGAAAGTGCTATCTGCGTTGACACAATAAGTTAAGGGTCACCGAGACCCATCTATCATTCTGCTCATTCCTTTCTTTTCACACTCTTTTTATTTTGCCATCCACCCTAGAACCTCCGCACAGACATTGTCATGGATGTCGGTTCCAGTCTGAACCCTGCCATTGATATTGGACAGGTAAGGCACGTGGGTGCCCTGGGTGGAGACGGACCTGGCCACAGGTGTGCCCCTTCCTCTCCTACTGTTACCAGCCAATGCATTTTGTCCAATGCCATTTTTAATTAGGTCTGTACCTGGTATGCACTGAATCTCCCCCAGCAGGAGTTAGATAGAGGAGAGTGCACTCTTGAGGCAGGAGACAAATTAATGTCACTTCTGGAAAGGGTGTTCACACCTCACAGAGCAAGATGATAAATGGTGAAAACAGTGGGTGCACGTGTACACACACCCACACACCCGCACGTGCACACACACGTGTGGACACAGTTTGAGAAAGAATGCGACGTGGAATGCAGATTGAATCTGGGATTAGGGTGCAGGCAGTAGGATCTGAGGTCAGAGGAGTTTCCCCTCCTCGTTCCTTTTCCACCCAGGACACGTTTTCTCTTCTAGAAATAAATGCTACCAAGCATGGAATACCAGAGGGCACTAGGGCAAATGACGGGGGTTCGAGCAAGAG
>NW_027548782.1:0-909 GCF_008692635.1 Crocuta crocuta
CCGCACCCCACTTCTGGGGAGGGGGGCTGCCCCAGCCGCCCCCGCCGGGAGGGGCCCTGCCGCTCGTGCCGCGCATCGGGGGCCGGAAACGGTTCACGGTGCAGCAGAAGCTGAAATCGTACTCCGAACCCGAGAAAATGAACGAGGTGGGGCTCGCAGGCCCTGATCGCCGCGACCAGCACCCCGGTGCGTCCGAGGACACCGTGGGCACGTTCGCCGACAGGTGCAAGTTTTTTGAGGAAAGCGGCAGACCCGTCCCCCAGAGACCTGGGCAGAGGCAAGCGCCCTGCGCGCTCCGGAAAGAGAGGCTGGAGCGGCCCCGGACAGCGGGCCACGGGCGTGAGGGTGCAGAGCCTTGGGTCCAGGACAGGGCCCACACGACCTCCCTTGGAGAGAACGCCAGCGGTCACGGAAGAGCGGCGAGCACGGGAAAGCCAGAACCACCTCAGAGACTTGGAACCTTTGCCGAGTATCAAGCCTCTTGGAGGGAGCAGAGGAAAGCTCTAGAAGCCAGGCGTTCCGGGCGGTATCACTCAGCGGATGACATCTTGGACGCAGGTCTGGATCAACAGGAGAGGCCGCAGTGCGTGCATGGAAGGTCGCGCTCCTCGCCGTCCACAGACTTCTACAAACAGGTAAGGTCTGTGCCTCAGCCAAGGGAGAGCTGCCCCGGGAAAGATAAGTGCCAGCGTCCGTGTCACTTGTGTCCGGTCGGTTGAGCGTTTCTGTGCACCGGCTTTTCTCTGTGGACTGGTGTGAAAGGTACCTGGGGACCAAATCTACATCCATGAGTTTGACTCTGCGTCGGCATGCGTGTCCGGCCCCCAGCTTCCCCACCTCGCTTGCTTCAGCTCTCTTTCCCGTGATTAGCTTGGCCCAACCTTACCACCAGGCAAAGAATTTGGGGGG
>NW_027548783.1:0-909 GCF_008692635.1 Crocuta crocuta
CTGTGAAACCAAATATTATACCATCGCCAATTCCAAAATTAGTTAAAGGACCACATGGACTTAGCTTTCTCTGTTCTTCTTTCTTAGCATCTTTCCAGCTCATACTTAATCTTGGCTAGCCATGGAACAAAACAATGGCACCGAAGTAAGTGAGTTCATTCTCCTGGGATTTGCTGGTCAACGCAAGTCTTGGCATATCCTCTTCATAGTATTTCTAGTGATCTATGTGGCCACCCTAGTGGGTAATATTGGCATGATCCTACTCATCAAGACTGAGCCTTGCCTTCACACCCCGATGTACTTTTTCCTCCAACACTTGGCATTTGCTGATCTCTGCTACACCTCCGCTATCACTCCCAAAATGCTGCAAAACTTTGTAGAAACAGAGAAATCCATCTCATTCATAGGGTGTATGGTACAATTACTAGTCTATGGTGCTTTTGCAACGATTGACTGTTACATCCTGGCTGCAATGGCAGTGGACCGGTATGTCGCCATCTGCAATCCACTCCGCTATCCGATAGTCATGTCGCAGACAGTCTGCGTTCAGCTCCTGGTTGGCTCCTACTTCATAGGTTTCCTAAATGCCTCTATAAACACAGGTTTTACCTTTTCACTGAACTTTTGCAGAGCCAATAAAATTAACCATTTTTTCTGTGATGAACCCCCAATTTTAGCTCTCTCTTGTTCCAACATTGACTTCAACATCATGCTGCTAACTGTCTTTGTGGGGTTCAACTTAACGTTCACTGTGCTGGTGGTCATCTTGTCCTACATGTATATCCTGGCTGCCATCCTGAAGATATCTTCCACTGCGGTGAGGAAAAAAGCCTTCTCCACCTGTGCCTCTCACCTGACAGCCGTCACCATTTTCTATGGGACTCTCTCTTACATGTATCTGCACCATGG
>NW_027548784.1:0-908 GCF_008692635.1 Crocuta crocuta
GTTTAACCGACTAAGCCACCCAGGTGCCCCAAAATCTAGAGAGTTTTGGATTTCATGGAAGGAGAGGATGACTGAGACTAATACATACACATAGATAACTGGTTTTCATTTTACCATATGTTATTTTTTAAAGCTTTTAATTTTCCACTAGTAGCTGCTAATATGACATGAAAGGGTAGAGTTACATAGGGGCTTAAATCTTCTCTGTTCTTGAGTTTCTTAATTTGTAAAGTGAGAATAATCCTACCAGAGACATAAGGTTTTTGAGTGTACAATAAGGCAATCTAATGAACTTAGCACTCTATCAACTGATCAGTCAATCGGTCCTTCTGTCCTCTCTCTTTCCTTCCCTAGTAATTTTTTCCCCAACTGTAAAACTGTATTTTTTTCCCCAACTCAAAGTCACTTTCCAGAAGGTTTTCTTGATTTCGAATCTGTTTAGCTTAGGATGTGTCTCCCTGCTAAAATTTGGAGTCCTGTTTGCATAACGTAGGTGAAACTACTGATACTGAGAATAAGATAACTTTTATATTTCATGTGAGTCAGCAAGACTAAAATTACATATACATTCATACATACACGAACACATACGTATGTATGAAATAGTAGTATGTATGTATTCAAAAACCGAATTTGGTCCTCTGCTGTGAGAGTCACCAGATATGATATGCATTATTTTGTATTTCTACAAGATAGTAGAGGATATTTGAAGAATCATAGTTTACTGTAGAGTGTAAAGAAATCATTGTAGTAAATGAAAATACCTACACACAACAGTGCCATCATTAAATTAAAGGTATATTCTCTAATTATGTTTCAGGTCAATTTTGCATCTCCTAGAAGTGAGAGATTGTTGCTGTTCACCTAGAGTGATCAGCTTCTACCCCGAAATGGCTTTCTAGTCTTTG
>NW_027548785.1:0-910 GCF_008692635.1 Crocuta crocuta
TGGATGGAGCTAGAGAGTATTAGGCTAAGCAAAATAAGCCAGTCAGAGAAAGACGAATACCACATGATTTCACTCATGTGTGGAATTTAAGAAACAAGCAGATAAACATAGAGGGGGGAAGAGAAACAGGGCAAACCGTAAAACAGACTCTTAACTCTAGGGAACACTCTGGTGACCACCAGAAGGGATGGGTGATGGGGCTGAAGCAGGACGTGATGAGCACCGGGTGTTGTAAGTGATGAGTCCCTACATTGCACACCTGAAGCCAACGTTACACCGTGTGTTATACACTCGAATTAAAATACAAACTTGGAAAAAATATCTATTCGATGTTGACTATGTTTATGGTTACAACACTGCTTCTTTCTGAAGACCCTTAGCAGCGTCCAAACTAGATTTCCCATTTCTACGTTACAAGAAGTATGCTGAAAACATTTATTACGTTGATAGTATCTGCGAAGTAATTAACACCATGTGATGACTGCTGTTTCCTCAAAGCTCAGTGTTAGCACGATCAGGACAAAGGCACCTGTCAGGGTAGAGGACTGAATAATTATGGGAGTTTTTCTTCCACAACTGCCTGACCCTTCTTTGCCACACTTCCTGGGGACGACTGATAGAATGGCAGCAAAGATGTTTGTTTATGGGACGAATCTCCTCTTTGTTGTTTACTCATAATCTTACACGATGCCGTCGACCAGACAGAGGTGGATCTCCTGGAAAGAGATGAAACCACTTGGAAGAAGTGGGCAATAATTACTCCTCACTTGTGTCTGTCCACTTGCGTCACCACAGGTGCTCTGCAAGGTTTGCATGCGTGCCCTCCTCCTGAGTGTGCGCGGCGCCCGCACGGACGGCCCCAGCACACGCACGTGGCCCTCTCCGGCACACACGACGCACGCGCGCGCGC
>NW_027548786.1:0-908 GCF_008692635.1 Crocuta crocuta
CCCCCCACCCCAGAGGCCACTTGGCCCAGCTCCCTCAAGTTCTAGGCGGAGAGACTGCCCAGAGAGACGGAAAGCCCAGGTCCCACGAGACACCAGGGCTTCCTCAGACCCGAGGGGTCAGGCTCTGGTTTGAGTGGTTTGCTCTTGGCTGTTTTGTTTCGTTCAAAGATAAACCAGCCCAAACCACAGACCTCCCTCTGAACTACTGTTGACTGCTGGCGCTCTGTGCCTGCCGAGACCTCAGTGGTCTCTGCCAGTGGCCTCCAGAGTGGGGTGTGGGTGACACACCCAGGACAGCCTCTTGAGGAAGAGGATGGAAACAAATATTAAGAGCTTTAGCTTATGTTTGTTTTCTATCACATGTTCGTTTTTTCTAGTTTTGTCTGTGTTTATAACGTGAGTGACATACAGATATGGTAACACGTGGATAAGTCATAAATAATACATGTGTGTTATTGCAGAGGAATGCACAGTCATTTTTATACAGAGGGGGTACAAGATCCAAAGGATTTGGGGACCACTGTCTGCCCACCTGCTAGGCTATAGTCATTGGAAGGACCCTGGGATCCTGGGCTGGGGTCTCCCTTGCTTGCAGGGCAGAGGGTAATATGTACTGAGAACCTCCTAGGTGCTGGGCACAGTTGCACCCTTTTCTACCAAGGCCTGGACTCCACAATGACAGTGGGCGACACCATGTGACAGACCAGGAGACTGAGGGCCAGAGTGGAGGAGGGATTTGCCCCACTTGGTGCCCGAGCTGGGATTCTGTTCTCAGTCCTCCTATTGACCATTTTCACGGTTCTTCCTTTTTCTGTCTCCAATTAAAAAAAAATTAAACATTGGGCACCTGGGTGACTCAGCTAGTTAAGCATCCAACTTCGGCCCAGGTCATGATCTCATGGTTCGTG
>NW_027548787.1:0-904 GCF_008692635.1 Crocuta crocuta
TCCGACTTCGGCTCAGGTCATGATCTCACAGTTCATGAGTTCCAGACCCGCATTGAGCTCCCTGCTATCAGCACAAGACCTGCTTCAGATCCTCTGTCCCTGTCTCTCTCTGCTTCTTCCCCTGCTCATGCTCTTACAAAAATAAAATTTTTAAAAAATTTTAAAAAATGAAAACAATGTGTACATGTTGAATATAGCATTCTACATATTTCCATTAAGACCCTTTGATTAATCATGGTAACCAAACCTTTTGTATCTTGATGATTTATTGATTTGTTCTGTTGCTTTCTGAGAAATGTATGTTAATGTATTTCCCTTTGATTATGGGATTATTGGTTTCTCCGTGTAGTTTGTCACATTCTGCCTTATTCAGAGTACTATTAGGTACATAAAAGTTAATAATAGTTATACATTTCTGATAAATTGAATCTTTCATCATTGGAAGATTCCCTTATCTCTTGGTTAAATGTATGTCTTCTGATACTAATATCGATAATGGAGAATTTTTTGGGTTAGTGTTTTTAATCTATATATTTTCTTTTTCTTCCTACCTTCCTGTTTCTTTGTATTTTAAATATGTCTCTGATAAAGACCAAATAGTTGCCTTTTTATCCGCACCGATAAACTTTTTCTTTCAACGCAAACATTTAGCTTACTTATATATACTGCACTACTGATGCATTTATGTTTTAGTGTCATATGTTTTTCTTTCTCCTTGACCTTCCTATTCACTCTTCTTTTTAACACATTTATTTCCATTTTTCACTTACTATCCCTTTTAATGTCAAAGGAATCCTCTATCGTTGGGAATTCTGTTTCTATACTTCTAAAAACTTTTCGTGATAACATGAATTGTGACATTATACCCATGTGATTTATAATATTGGGTTTCTAACCATCCTCC
>NW_027548788.1:0-911 GCF_008692635.1 Crocuta crocuta
ACCTGAGTTCCTCACCTCGTGGGCCTCTCTGTAGGGCTGGTGGCTGGCTTCCCACAGTGAGTGATCCAGGAGAGGCTTAGGCTGTGATGTGTGTATGTCATGGCTTCAAGAACCACATGCCGGCTCTCTTGCCATATCCTTCTGGTCACCCAGGTCAGCCCTAGGTAAAATGGGAGACTACACGGGGGCCTGGCCGCCAGGGGCGGGGATTGCAGGGGGCTATCTTGGCGACCACACCAGCCTTCAGGTAAATTTTCAGAAACAGGAACCTCATTCATGGAAGTTTCCCTGCCGCCGAGAACTATGTGAGTGATCTTAAGCATTGCTTTCATCCCCTAGTGGGCTCTGTCCAAAGAGGAATGAGGGTGATGCCCTGTGAGGCGCCCCGCCAGCCGCCCCCCCCCCCTTGGCTGGCTTCCTCCTGGTGCCCCTCACTGATCTGCTTCCGGCGTCGGCAGCGAGTGCCGGCTGCAGCACACAGTGTCTTTCCCAGGCTGCCACAGCCCTTTTAACAAACAACAGCTTCAGCCTTGGTAGCTCGTGGTTTCTTTAGGAAACTGACCAGATGGGCCCATTTCTTAGGGACAGTCCAGTTTGGAATCACAAGGACAACCTTAGACCCCCGACTCTGATCCTATCTCCCTCTGCCAGGCTGCAGTAGTGAAGGTGCTTCTGGACGCCGGGGACTGAAGCCAACTCAGTCCAAAGTGTAATTCAGTAGAAGGATGCCAGAGCGTGTCACAAGATGGCAGGAAGCTGAACAGCCAGGATCCAGGAAGGGCCGGGACCAGGCAATCCATCCGGAAGCTCGACAGCAGGGCTCTGTGGGCTGTTGCTGTGGAACACACCCATCAGGGGACATAGTATCCAAGACCCTTACCTCTGTCCAATTTCCTGGCAGAGAAAATGGA
>NW_027548789.1:0-911 GCF_008692635.1 Crocuta crocuta
TACTTACTACGGAGGCCTCGGTGCCAGAAGGACATCAGTTGCCTGTGATGATTGAGGGCTTCAAACATACTTCAGGTTTGCTACCTTGGCATTTTGAGTTATAAATAAATTTTAAGTATCACTGAATATCTTTTTCTTACTATCCCAAGTACTTCTTAGCCATGTCTCTTGTCATGTACTTGATGTGAAATAATTATATATCACTTAAATTCATAGTGATCGAAATTTGAATTAAGAAGGTCAAACTATTACAGGGGGAAAAGGAACCATAACGTTTGTTCCAAAGTCATATGCAAAACTTGAATATCTTATTTGCATTTTAGATCATCCTTATTCTGGTTCACATACACGTACTGTACATTCAAACTAGGAGCTGTCAGGAGTATCTCTACAGCATTTGGGTAAGAAGCAAAAGAAACTATTTGAACCCATTTTTAAGGGCTTTTCAGTTGAGGTTTGTACGTTAGTTGATTCATGGTATGCTAGCAGCCTGGCTTTTCCTGACTGCTTGAATATGCTCTGATGAAAACTTCATTTTTGAAACTGTTGAAGGCTATCATTTCTAAATATATAAGGTAGATTAAGTGGCAGGAATATGGAACTTTATGCTGTGGGTTGAACTATTCAGCACTGCAACAGCTTCTACACCCTCAGTTGGAGGTATATGGTTCTGGTGCAAGAAAATGGACTAGACAGAACACTTCTAGATGTTTCCAATCCTGGGAGCCTGAGATCCCCTGTCTGGCAGAATACCCACCTGCTGCTCTATGTGGATCTTGCAAGTTCGAGGATGGTAACTCTAAAGTATAATAAAGACGTTTGTCATACCTATGAGAAACATTACTGGACGAAAAGTGGGTAGGCAAGACATTTATTCACTTACTGTATAACCTCAGTGCAACTTGTGCCTA
>NW_027548790.1:0-910 GCF_008692635.1 Crocuta crocuta
TAACCACGCTTTCTTGTGGTCACTGTCGGGCTCCCACACACTTCATTGAGCAAGGCATCCCATTTTATGGACACGAGGCAGAGGAAGATGAACAAACCCTAGATCATGAAACACTCAGGTTTCCAAGTTGCTTCTTGGGCCTGGCATCAGTGGAAATGTGCCCCTACTTAGGTCAGGCACATACCTTGATCACATCTTCCCCCTCCTTTTGTCTGCTAAGTTAATGAGACCTATTATGTGCAGGTCGGAGCTTAGAAGTTATTAAGACACATCTTTGGATGTCTGCATTGGTAACAGACCTCAGAAATGATCTGCTCCAATCCCGTTAGGTTTTTCCTCTGGATCTCTACAACTACTATTGCCCAATCCCTGAAACACCTGTGCAGCCTTTAGATATGGATTTATAGATGACTTCCAGAGAGAAGTTCCCCATGACCTACCCACCATTAATACCTCACCAAGATCCATTTCCTCCATTGCATGTTCTATTAGAACCCTGTAGTTCTCCTTCTATAACTTGTCTCAAATCCAATAAAATACTCATACAATTATGTGTTAAATGCTTGCTCTCTCCTCAACACTGGAAAGAAAATTTCGAGGCTGTAAAGAACATGTTGAAACTTTAGCCCAAAGACCTAGCCAGGCATTTATCAGTTAATACCTGGTGAACAAATGGATAATGAATGAATATATATAATAAATTAATAAAAACGAATTAATGAAACTTCATGGGGTACTTGTGAAGACGAAATAAGAAAGGATGTATGTTAGCCTAACATGCACAATGCCTAATGACGTGTATTAGAAGCTTATGAAAGGGAGAACGGCAAGATGGCAGAGGAGTAGGGAGATCTGTGCATTTCAATTGCACCCATCTCTCAAACAGAGAAGGCCTGAAGTCATAGGACAC
>NW_027548791.1:0-910 GCF_008692635.1 Crocuta crocuta
AACTTTTATAAAAAAAATAAATATATAAAATAGGTGCTTCCAAAGGATAGAACATTTTTAATATTAAAGGAAATAACTTTCAAAATTCAACCTTTCATTCTACAGACACTGCTTAAGGAAGTGGGGTGGAAGGTACTGAGGGATACAAAGACACTTTATACCCTCAAGGCCCCCGTACCCCCAGGGGAGAGCTAAGGCACACGTTGGAAATGCTAATGCAGGAGGGAGAATGGCATGTTCCCAAGAAACGTATCACAAGAGGGATGTGGCTTTAACAGGAGAGAGGTTATTTCCGTGAGATTTTGATGCAATGCAACCAATGTCCCCTGATGGCAAAGGTCAGTGAGGCTTGTGGAGAAAGCTTGCATTTTTAGGATGCTTTCAACACCGCCATGAACCCTAAGGACAGATCTAGGAGAAGGACGTGATGTTTAGCGACTTGGTGCCACCAGTGATTCATGTCCTGATGAACTCGCGAGCGAAAAAGAGAGCAAATCAGCTTTCTGGACAGCCAGAAAGACACGGAGCGCCTGACACTTCGATATTTTGTGTGTCGATATTTTTGTTTTAGGCGGATCAGATCAGAGGTCAGCAAGCTTTGTCTGTAAAGGGCCAAAGAGAAAATATAATATTTTTGGCCATTCGAGCCACATACTGTGCGTGCTGTAGCAAGAAGGCAGCCACAGACAATGTGTAAATGATGGGCTAGTTTCCAATAAAACTTTATTTATAAAAACAGGCACTACTTTGCCACCCTTGAATAAGATGGACAGCAAAGTGACATTTTTGGCTTAAATTCAAAGAAATGGAATGAGCCTCAGGAATGACCGTACCACAGTCATGGAAACGATGGAGAAATACCATCTTTGGATGTGTGCGATTCCTCAGGAGCTTAGAGCATTTGATTTCT
>NW_027548792.1:0-910 GCF_008692635.1 Crocuta crocuta
CCCCCCCCAGGGTATGGTAGCTGTCTGCCCCCCTTCAGTGTTTCAGGGGCGACAGGAAAGGGGTGGGGGGCTGAAGACCCTCCCGGCAGGAAACGCCCCCTTTCCAGTAGTCCATTTCCACCAGTGTGGAGGCAGCGGGCGCACCAGAGCAGGCTTTGCAGGGCCATGGGCCAGGGCGGATGTCAGGTCAGCGGCCCTCCAGACACCACTTCTCACCTCCCGAAGCAGAAAGCTCTGGTCTGGGGTCTGCTTCAGGAGCCAGAAGCCTGGAGGCCCCAAGGTCAAAGACACTTCCTTCAAGTCCCTGCACAGAGCTGGGGCTGTGTCCTGTGCACAGGACGGCTCCAGTCCATTCGATGGGGCCCCGGGTGGACTTCCTGCTCATGGAAGGCCGCTGCTTCGATATTAAGTCCTTCCTGACTCAATTACGTTTAGACTCTGCAGACGATTGGTTTAAAGAAGGCAACATTAGATAAGTGATGGAATTTGGGGAAATACCGTAGGGGCTGTTTTTACTTTTCCTTTCTGTTTTGAAAAATGTGAACAGAATGCAAAATGTAAGGGAAGGTCCCCACCTTTTTATCATCAAAAGGATTCTTTTGAAAATACATCCTTTTCTCCTGGCCCGGAGGCTGGAGCCACAAAGAACTCAAGATGCACACGGAGAGGCTCTGAATAAGGGAACGGAGGTGTTTGGGCTGTATGCTCGATGTATCTATATTCAAGAAATGAATGACATCCAGGGTAAGAAATTAAGTAGCTGTGGAAATAGAAGGAAAGCCCAGGGGTACCCGGTGGCTCAGTTGGCTAGGCATCCAGGTTCGGCTCCGGCCATGATCTTGCGGCTCATGGAATCAAGCCCCGTATTGGGCTCTGTGCTGACAGCGTGGAGCCTGCTTGGGATTCTCTC
>NW_027548793.1:0-911 GCF_008692635.1 Crocuta crocuta
ACCACCCCCCAGGACCCCCTAGTGCAGAGGCAACAGACTGAAAAGCATCCATCCTTCTTTGAAAGGAGCCTATTTGCTTATCTTAAAGCTTTGGCCTAATAAGCAGGCTTCTAATTTAATACACAGCTAAAGGCCTAGTGATTAGACTCTTCAGAACAAGTGGAGGCCAGTGGGAGTCACCTTCATGCTCTCCTTCTGTTCCAGGTTGCCAGAGTCTCCAAGGAAGGAGCTGGTGTACACATCTGGCACACTGACTTTTGTGTCTGACACATAAGGACATACCCCTGGAGAGCATGGCATATGTTCATGGCTTCATCATGACTGCAGCAACCAAAGAAACACTTCTTAACTGTCTATCCCCACAGAGCTCAGCATAGAGTGAGCAGATAAAAATGCCCATCTGCCCCCTGAAAGAAATCTATCTACAAACTTTGAAGAAGGTCTGGCTTCCAATCATCATGAATCCAGATGCTGACTGAGATCCTCCCCTTTGAGATGCTGACAGGTTTTGGCATAGCTTCCACTACTGGGAGCCACTAAGAATAAAGTAGGTTGCTTGGACAATCTCAAACACTGAGAGACAACCAAGAGCTAAGTCAGAGGAGAATAATATTGTTTATCTCCTACATGAGGCCATTCCTTCAAGACTGGGAGACTTGGCTATTTTATCTAACACAGAGAAACCAGTACAGAGATCAAATGAATAAACAGCAGAATATGTTCCAAACAAAAGAACAGGAAAAGGACCTTAACGAAGGTAAGTGATTTACCTGACAATGAGTTGAAAATAACAGTGATAAAGATGTCCACAGAGTTCAGGAGAATAACACATGAACCAAGTGAGAATTTCAACAAAAAGAAAATATAAGAAAGTACTTAATAGAAGTGACAGAGCTGAAGAATACAACAAC
>NW_027548794.1:0-911 GCF_008692635.1 Crocuta crocuta
TGGAAAATGTCTGTTCAGTTCTGCTGCCTAGTTTTTTATTTATCAAATTTTGTTCGCATGTGTGTTTGTTTCATGAGTTCCTTAAATGTTTTGGTTATGAACCCCTCACTAAATACATGGTTTTCAAATATCTTCTCCCTTTCAACAGGTTATTGTTTCACTTTGTTGATTATTTCTTTTGCTCAATTGTACCACAGTCTTTGCAGCACCCAACAGGATGTTCCAATTGGTGCCAAAGCAGAGGACAGGCTCTCATAGGCCAACAGAGTGCCTAGAAGAGGTCAGCTCAGAGCTTGGACCCTGGAGACACACTCTCCGGGAAACCCTCTTGCTCATGCTTCCTTCTAGAAAAAAACTCTGGGAAAGATTACTCTCGAGAACCACTGTCTCCTCAGGGCACAGCTGCAGGAGTCTGTAATGAGTCTCAACAATTATTCTGACTATGGCCAGGATGAAGACCTGAGGGAGTCACGTTTCAAGAGATGCTATAACCTGGTAAATAATTCCTAACTTTCTCTATTCTGTGACCATCTTGCTTCCTGAGGAGGAAGCTAGAGTTCCTGTGTTCATGCTGCATCTAGAACAGTCATCCCTTCCGCTCTATCATTAGGAAACTCAAGGCTCTTCTTTCCAAACCATCCCCGTCCTAGCTCCTTCACCTCAAGTACAGAGCACTAGAGACCCACTCTTCTGGCCTGCTACTGGCCCTGTCTGCAGCATGCCTGCCCCCCAGAGGGAGGAATGTTAACAAGTGCTGCAGCAGCTGGCTGTGAACTTCCCACTCGTGGAAGAGGAGGAAGGGCACCGGACCAAAACCCTTTTTGACAGCATCTGAGCTGCCTCCTCCGTAGGAGGTGCGAATGCTGTGGCAAAGGGTCTTTATGACAGTGACAAATCAAGGATAGATAGCC
>NW_027548795.1:0-912 GCF_008692635.1 Crocuta crocuta
TATTGCCATCTAATTATCATAAAGCATGACCACTCTCTAAAATGTAAACTTCATGAGGGCAGAGTTTTCTTTTTTTCAAGGCTCTTTCCCAAAATGCAGAAGGATGCCTGGCATACAGCTGGCACTCTGGGAACAACTGCTGAATGAATTCATGGTTTGTAATTAAGTGTTTTACTGGGTGATTAACAGATTATTTCCTAGCTCACTAATTTAAATTTTCACGAAAAAATACTTAATTTGCGGTTGTTATCATTTACTAGTAGCATTCACGTATTTTGAATATTTATTCATTAAACTACTTAAATATTTAATTTCCTCTAGAAACAGATTTAGTACTTTCCCTTAAGCTTTTTCAGTGAAATTTCTTACATTTAATTACATTCTAGATAATTTGATATTTTAGTTCTGATTTTTTCTTTGATAATCTTTCCTAATTTTCATAACATCATTTCATAAAATGATTTATGATTTGCTTCTGTTAAATGGTTATTTAAGAGAAACTTTCTGACTTTTCACGAAAATAATTTTTGTGCCTATTTTTAAATTATTATCATTGGCTACTAGTATAATGATAGCACAATCAGAAAATTTAGCCTGTAAATGCTTGCTGGGGTAATTTATTAATGATTTCCTTTTGACAAGCACATAATTTTTATAAATGCTCCATTTATACAAGAAAATGATTATTCCCTTGAGTGTTAAATAGGTTATGTATTACATGCCTCTACATTTGTCTATTTTTAGTCTGTGTTATCAGACAGTCTGAGAGATGTAGAAGCATTGTTCACTATAATCGTGTTCAGCTATTTGAGGTTTGAACCTCCATTCCTAGGATTTTCATATACAAAGTTAGGTACTAAGTTGATTTGTTCACAGATATGGGTATTCTGTCTTCTTCCTTAATTCAATCTT
>NW_027548796.1:0-912 GCF_008692635.1 Crocuta crocuta
GAGGAGACTCAGCATTTAACTGCATCTCCTCAAAATAGAAAGTTCAACTATGAAAACACTGGTGAGTAATGTAGATTTAACTGAATGTTTCATGGAGGAGATGAGGAAATTATTTCATCAACTGCACAGAGAAGCTTCATAAAAGTCACTAAATGGGTCGATTACTTTTCAAAGCAACTCACCCAGTATGCGTAGAATACACCCCTCTCCCTTCACCCAAGACTCCTCTCTACAGCCTTTTCAGCTGCTTTTCCATCCTATCTATCCATTCTGCTCTCCTGAAAGGAAGCAACTGAGATCCCCATGGACTTCCCAACCCATCAAGATTTAGGATGCACTTTGTTTAGTAGAGTCATGAGTGTGTTGGGGTCACTCTCTGATCTGACCTATATGTATGTGATACCAGGTAGAAAATCCTCAAGGGAAAACCCTTTTTTAGTTCAACATGTCTATATCACCCTCATGTATTAGCTACACCTATTCATTTGTTTGGAAGTTTAACAACAGCTGATTATTTGTGGGGATTCTCCCTCTGAGTCACAGGAGAAAAGAGCAATGAGCAAGCGGATCAGAGGTGCTTCACCTTAAGGCCTTTAATCAGGGTGTTCTCACTTGTGTACAGTTACAGAAAAAAAAACAAAAGCTGTGAGTATGTGTGTGAATTTGCTATTCGGCCACTGAATCTTGTCCTTTTCACCTTTGGCAAAAAAAATATTTTTAAGTATTTGGCACAAGAACAGACACTCAGATCAAGACACACTATGGAACAGAATAGAGAACCTAGAAAAGGGCCCACAAATGTATGGCCAACTCACCTTTGACAAAGCAGGAAAAACTATTCAACGGAATCAAGACAGTCTCTTTAGGAAGTGGTGCTGGGAAAACTGGACAGCAACATGCAGAAAAATGAAC
>NW_027548797.1:0-905 GCF_008692635.1 Crocuta crocuta
CCTAGAAATAAATAAAACATTAAAAAAAAAAAAAGAAGAAGAAGAGAACCAAGAGGTCTTAGTGATTAATTGGCAGAAGGGCCTGACAGAATGAACGAAGTCAAAAATGGAGAAACCAGATAGATGGCAATAATGAGAAGAATACGGGAGAAGGAAGGAATCTGGGGATAAATATAACAAATTAACTTTTGATATTAAATCTTTGAACTATCCAAGTAGTTACCCAGGTAGTTATGGCTAGAGCTCAGCTGATCTGATTTGGGAGTCATTGGCATATTTGTGGAATCTGAACCCTAGATCTGAGAGCTTCACTAGGGAGGTTAGAATGAGAGAGACAAAAAGAGACCTCCAGAGGAAAGGCAACATTTAAGGGGCCAAGAAAGAAGGTGAAGCCAGAAGGAAGAACAAAGAAGAAGTAGAAGCTCAAGAGAGGAACCCATAGGAGGGGTATTATGGATATAGTTCTACTTGCTTTATTCCAAAAATGGAGTTGAAGCTATAGATCTCAAAAAGTTGTTGAGAAGAATAAATGAATGAGGTGGGTGACAGCACCAGTTTTAACTTTGCAACCAGTTTTAACTCT
Organism: Crocuta crocuta; assembly: GCF_008692635.1. Classification (NCBI taxonomy): domain Eukaryota; kingdom Metazoa; phylum Chordata; class Mammalia; order Carnivora; family Hyaenidae; genus Crocuta; species Crocuta crocuta. The sequence continues at coordinate 584 of NW_027548797.1, forward strand.
CAAGGATCTAGAGGTTTTTACCTCTGTCATCACAGATTTTTTATTTAATCTCGCACTCTGTACTCCCTCAGCTTTTTCAAAATATAACAGGCAATGAAAATGAAGTTCAGGTTCTGTGTTTAGCAATCTGCCTGTGTGGCTTCAAATATTATGGAACTAACAGGCGAAGCTAAGGCTAAAGAGTCATCCCAGGTCCTGTCAGTCAATAATGGTTGCACATCTGTGTATCTATCTGCCTAGGGAGCTGGTCATTAGGAAGATCATGATTTAACTTGCAAAATGGAGCAAATTAAATCTGGACACCATCCATAGGTTTATATTC
>NW_027548798.1:0-911 GCF_008692635.1 Crocuta crocuta
AAAAAAGATGTTTTAAAACAGTGGTTCTCAGTACGGCCCATTATGACCCCTCAGGGGACATTTGGCAATGTCTAGAGTCATTGCATGTGTGTGTGCGTATGCCTGTATGTGTGTCACAATGTGGGGTGTGGATGTGATGGATAGAGACGTGAGTTGCTGCTAAACATCTTACAGTGCACAAGACAACCCCTACCACAAAGAATTATCCAGCCCAACATGTTAATAGGACCACTACTGAGAAAACTTAGTCTAAAGAAAGTCATTCATTCATTCAGTTTTTCATTTATTCATTCAGCCAACATTTATGAACCATTTATAATGTGTTAAGCACTAAGTAGCTACTTAGGCATGGATAAACATGACCCAGTAATTGATCTTAAGTAGCTCACAGTCTGAAGGGAAAGACAGACAAATTGACCAATAATTACAGTACAGTGGGGCAAGTGTACAATATTGGAGGTATGCAGAGTGGACTGATATGACTCAGCTGTAGGATATCTAACTCCCAGGGGAGAAGATCAAGGAAGCTTCCCTGAAGAGATGATGACTGAGCTGAGTATTATAAGGTATGTAGTGTTTGATGAGACAGAGAAAACAGGAACAAGAGAGAAAAGTTTTCCATTTACAGAAACATAGATAGTTGCTCAAATACCAATTTATCTGTTCTTTTAGCATTCATTCATTCCATAAACACTTACTGAGAAAGGAAGAATATATAGTGGTTAAGAGTAGAGACCCTGGATATAGAATTGTCTGGCTTCAAATCTCAGCTCTGCTACTTTCCAGCCGTGTGATCTTCAGCAAGTTGATTACCCTTTCTATGACTCCACCTCCTCATATGTAAAATATGGATAATCATACACATCTTTTTCTTTCATAGTTTATTGTCAAGTTGGTGTCCATATAACACC
>NW_027548799.1:0-912 GCF_008692635.1 Crocuta crocuta
TAACAGTGAAGAAGGTACAAGAATATACAGCAAATAGTAAGTGTCCCCTGACCTCTGTCCCCACGCCATGCAGTTCCCCTCCCTGGTATCCTCTGAATGCTTCCAGAGACGCGTGTGGAATGTGGTGTTGGAAGTGCTGACTGTGTTGCGGGCAGGGGAACATCCCGGAGCTTCAAGGGTCTACTGCGCGGTCATCTTACTTAGGCCGCGCTCTGTGAGCCTTCTCAGCGGTTCTCACAACAGGCCTATGGCAAGGAAGTGGTGACATTCCCCTCACAGACTGAAATCCTGAACCAGAGACTGAACGAACAGACCAGTTCCCAGCAGAGGTCATGTGGGAAGGTGAGGCCGGGGCCCTGGGAGCTCTTCATGAGGGCTGCCAGCTCAGGAAGGGGCATGGCTGCTCTGTGTTCTCAACAAACACACCTGGCTCAAGGCGGCGGTTTGCAGAACCTGAATCCCCAGGCAGGATGACCGGCTTCCTCACAGGCAAAGATGGGAAGTTAAGACTAACCACTAACATGTTACAGCACAAAATAACTATTTTAAACACTGGAATTTCTTTAATAAAATCGTGGCCTAAGAAGAATATAGAAAGGTGCATAGGATGTTTAAGAAAAATATTCCTCAATAAAACACTATCTATTATAAAATGGCACCTGTAAAGGTCATTTTCAACTCTCCAGAATGTCACTCTCCAAGGGATCAGGATAGGTAGGTTTCTAATGTGTGGCTTGCTGTACACGTTTGATGTGCAAACTGAGCTGTAGTGCAAACTGAAGGACTATTTCTTTTAGGAGAACAGTTTGGAACAAGCTGCTGGAGCAAGAGTTGATATTAAAGACGGTAACTCTGAATATTCATATGAGTACAGGAGAGAGAGATACATTCTTCTAAGTGACCAGCTGGAAC
>NW_027548800.1:0-912 GCF_008692635.1 Crocuta crocuta
TTGCCATTTGTAATAACATAGATGAAACTGTAGGGCATAATGCTAAGTGAAATAAGTCAGACATACAAAAGCAAATAGCACATGACTTCACTTATATGTTGAATTAAAGAAAGAAAACAGAAAAAAAAGAAAAACAGATTCTTAAATACAGAGAACAAACTGATGATTGCCAAAGGTAAGGTAGGTGGGGGAATGGATAAAAAAGATAAAAGGTATTAAGAGTACACTCATTGTGATGAGCACTGAGTAACATATAGAATTACTGAATCATTACATTATATACCTTAAACTAATATAACTGTTTTTTAATTATACTTTGATTAAAAAATAAAATGAAGGATGAAATTACATGATTATTTCAGCAGATGCAGAAAAGGCATTTGACAAAATTCAACATCAGGGATAAAAAGTCTCAACGTACTGAGTATAGAAGGAACATACCCAACACAATTAAGGCCATATATGACAAATCCACAGCTAACATCATACTCTAATGGTGTATGATCAAAGCTTTTCTTCTAAGATCAGAACAAGAGGAGTATGTCCATGCATTACTTTTCTTCACCATAGTGTTAGAAATCCTAGCCAGAGCAATTAGGCTCAAAAAAAATTTTTTTAAGTAAAAGTTACCCAAATTGGGAAGGAGAAATAAAACTGTTTACAGAGGAAATAGTAAAATAGTATATGATGAAAACCCTAAAGATGCCACCAAAAGTCTGTTAGAACTAATAAAGAAATTCAGGAAAGTTGCAGAATAGAAAAATCAATATAGAAAAATAAGTTGTATTTCTATATATTAACAATAAACTATCAGAAAGAGAAATTAAGAAAACAATGCTATTTGGGGCACCTGAATGGCTCAGGTAGTTAAGTGTCAGACTTCAGCTCAGGTCATGAACTCATGGTCTGTGA
>NW_027548801.1:0-913 GCF_008692635.1 Crocuta crocuta
CTCCACTCAGTTGAAATCACTCTGCCTCCTTCTCTGAGAAGAAACGTCTCCGCTCCCTGCAACCCCACCTCTTAGGTTTCTTCAATCCATACCCCACTAGTGAGCCCCTCTTCACATGCCCCCCTTACTGTAACTCTCCCTTGGGGCACTGTCGCCTACCCAGTCATCCTAATCTGCTCGATCCTCAGTCACTGCACAACCTGAGTCAAGCATCCCTCGGGGTCAGCTCTGTACTGGCCACTGGGCTACTGGAAGGGGATGACATCCTCAGCTCATGGAGCACATAGTGCCGGGTTGGAGAAGGAGAGATGATGTGTAAACAGATTCTGTTAATGGTAGAACTCAAAGTCAGTGCTCTTTACCTGTCCCATCCTGGGAACCTGTTCTTGGCGTCAGTGACTTGCCGGGTTCTAGCACTGAAACCCCCAGTCTGGACCATCACCAGTCTTGGGCGCCGAACCTGGTTGTTCCCTATACCCGATGTGACCCCCGTTGGCAGTTGACCCTATTATCCTGTGATATGACACCTTCTGAGATTCCTGTCTATGGTCTCCATAGGCAGGGAATCCTCCAATGTCTAGGTCCCAGGTGGTTCAAGGCCAGGCTGAGATAGTGGGATTGAGTGGCGGGGGCAGGGAAGCATCAGGAAGCCTGGTCTGAGAGAAGAGCCAGAGCTACTCAGCCTGCAGGGGAAGACTCAGGAAGGAGCAGCCATTGTCCTCAAAGAGCGAAGATGCTCCACAGCCTGCAGATCTGCCTTAGGAAGGAGGGTCAGACTGGCCTGAGGGCACCAGACCAGGCTTCCTTGGAAGGGTGAAGCTCCAGGGCTGGCATGGGGCACCAAGGTCTGAGAGATAAGCAGACTCACGTGCTGTCACACAAGAAGGCTGTGTGGGATGCATCAGCTGACCAG
>NW_027548802.1:0-913 GCF_008692635.1 Crocuta crocuta
ACATAAAAATTCAACATGACATATATAACTTAAGGAAGGATTTTAAAAGTATATGTACTAAAATGGTATGTGCTTCAATATGTAGATACTTGGACTCAACTACAAAAGATGACACAATAAAGTAGTTCAATGATTGTACCTGCATACAGCAGGGCCACAAATGTCAGAGTTAAAAATGCAAACGAATTCAGGAATTTTGAATTGCCAATTCAAATGCCATGTAATCTTCTGAATGATGGGCAGGTCTTGATAAGTTCTAAACAAAGCAACTTACAGTATTCCCTCAATTATTCTCTCAATTTACATGCTAGTTACATTGTTTAAAAATTGTGTTTACCCAAATGAATCAAATGACTTTGTTTGTAGGTATCATGGAGCTCAGTTCTAGGAGCACACAGTTTTCCAGATATTCATTTAGCTCAGGTAAGATGACTTACATGAATGTCTAACAGGACATGCAATAGTTGTTCAAGACACAGGACCATTTTCTATGGTTCCTGAGCCAGCAGGCTTCTGCTTCTAAATGCCATTAGAGCCTGCTCCCCACAATTAAGATGGAAACTGTCCCCTGCAATTTCCAAAAATGATATCCAGGGTTTGGTGGCAGTTCTTTTGAAAAGCACTGGTCTGAAATGTGCTCTCTGTCCTCTTCCCTGGGAATGAGTCAGAGTATATTACAGCTAAAACGACAGTAACCCTCCGGGTGCCTGGGTGGCTCAGTCTGTTAAGCGTCTGACTTGATTGCAGCTCAGGTCATGATCTCCTGGTTTGTACTCTGTAGTGACAGCGCTGAACCTGCTTGAGATTCTCCCTCTCCCTCTCTCTCTGCCCCTCAGCCCCTCAAAATAAATAAATAAACTTTCTACTGGAGGGGTTGTGGGAGAGGGAATGGGCTAAATGGGTGAGGGGCATT
>NW_027548803.1:0-913 GCF_008692635.1 Crocuta crocuta
GGGTTTAAGAATCGACGAGCTAAGTGCCGCCAACAGCAGCAGCAGCAACAGAATGGAGGTCAAAACAAAGTGAGACCTGCCAAAAAGAAGACCTCTCCAGCTCGGGAAGTGAGTTCAGAGAGTGGAACAAGTGGCCAATTCACTCCCCCCTCTAGCACCTCAGTCCCGGCCATTTCCAGCAGCAGTGCTCCTGTGTCTATCTGGAGCCCAGCTTCCATCTCCCCACTGTCAGACCCCTTGTCCACCTCCTCTTCCTGCATGCAGAGGTCCTACCCCATGACCTATACTCAGGCTTCAGGTTATAGTCAAGGATATGCTGGCTCAACTTCCTACTTTGGGGGCATGGACTGTGGATCTTATTTGACCCCTATGCATCACCAGCTTCCTGGACCAGGGGCCACACTCAGCCCCATGGGTACCAATGCAGTCACCAGCCACCTCAATCAGTCCCCAGCTTCTCTTTCCACCCAGGGATATGGAGCCTCAAGCTTGGGTTTTAACTCAACCACTGATTGTTTGGATTATAAGGACCAAACTGCCTCCTGGAAGCTTAACTTCAATGCTGACTGCTTGGATTATAAAGATCAGACATCCTCGTGGAAATTCCAGGTTTTGTGAAGATCTGTAGAACCTTTTTGTGGGTGATTTTTAAATGTGGTGGGCTGGACATTCCAGTTTTAGCCAGGCATTGGTTAAAAGAGTTAAATGGGATGATGCTCAGACTCATCTTCTGATCAATGTTCCCGGAGGCATAGAAGGAAAAATGAAGGGCCTTATAGGGGCCCACCAACCAGCAACCTAAAATGGACAAACCAGTCTACTTAAGATCCTGGCATAGTTTTAGATCATTGGTTTTCCTGATTTGCAGTGATCAAAAGCATTCTAGCCATGGGCAACCAAACGCCACCAAAAA
>NW_027548804.1:0-911 GCF_008692635.1 Crocuta crocuta
TATTGCTTTCAGGAGATCTTTATGTATTCTGAGGCTTGCTTTTTCACTGTCTTAATGGTGACTTTTGATGGCTGGGAGTTCTTAATTTTAATGAAGTCGAAAGGTAAAGATTTAAATGTGGACCTACAAGGCTGTCATCAGCCATATTTTCTACTCTGGACAAAAGCCAGACCTCAGCAAAAGAGGAGAGTGAAATCTACGTTCTGAGAGAGATGAAGGGAGAGCTCTGTCACCGTCCTCATCGCCTGTTCCAGCTTCCTGGGCCTGGCCCCGTCCCTCTCCTCCTGTGCCCTGGATACGCCACTTCTCCTTAGGTCCTAGGAGATCTTCCATTCTAGCATCCTTCCAATAAAATCCCATTTTAGCGTAAGCTTATTAGAGTTGAATTTTCTTTCAGTACAAGCTAGTGATTCCCATTTCACAGAGGAGATAACCAAGGCTCAGGGAGATGTCATGATTTGCTAAGAGCCCCACACTGCCAAGTCTTGGGGCTGAGATTCAGGCCCCAGTCCAGCTCAGTATGAGAGTGGCTCAGGAGACCCTGGTGAAGGAGTTGGGGACCCGGCAGAGAGAGCTTAGGGTTTGTGATGAGAAGGCAGACCCCTGAGGATTGAGGGCTAGGTCAGAGGGAAGAAGGTCAGCATCAGGGAAATGGGCTGGAGTGGAGACAGCAAGAGTGGACAGGCTGGGGCTTAGGGTGACGCAGGTGGGGACAAGCGTAGGCAAAACAGGTGAGGGCAAATTTTTTTTTGGTTGCTGTGCTTTAAGTGTCTAAGGAATGGTTTAAGAAATTGTTGCTTAATCCAACTATTATGTCTGTTTTTCTTCTTTTTGTAAATTTTTTTAATGTTTATCTTATTTTGAGAGAGGGGAGAGGGAGGGGCAGAGAGAGGGAGACACAGAATCCGAAG
>NW_027548805.1:0-914 GCF_008692635.1 Crocuta crocuta
CCCCCAGGGACCCGTCTCCCAGAGTCCCCCTTCTGACCCCGCCCACCCTGGCCTCCGCTGTACGCCCCCCACCTCTCTCTCCCTTGCTGTCCGCTTGCTCACTCTGCTCCAGACGCACCCGTCTCCTCACTGCACTTTCACCGTGCCAGGCACCCTCCCCTCTGAGGGCAACCCCAAAGGGAGATCCAGCCGTCCCCCTGGATCCACTGTCCCGTTAGAGAAAACGATGTCCAGGCTCAGAGACGTTCGTTTCACAGGCCCAGCGGGAGGAAGAAGAGCTTGCCGTCCAGGCCAGGGCCCTATCAGGGTCTTACCCCCAAGTTGACTACATGGGCCACCGGCCCATTCACGTTCAAGGTCAGGCTGTCCAGAGACCCCTGCAACCTGTCGCCCGATAACCCACACTCATGCACTCGAGGACATATCCCTGCAAGGCTCCCGGGCAGGGGCCCCGGGACAGCTGGACACAGGCTGAGGACACTCGTGCGAGCACGGAGACCATCGGGGAAGACAGTGGGGTTTCCCACAGCGCCGTGGCTAAGCCTGCTACGCCACACGCTCACGGGCGGGTCGCACATGGCCTTGAGAGGCTGCTCCAGATGTGCCAATCCAGGACACCTTCCTCGAAAGCCCAGCCTCCGTGGTTCAGATGAGGAAGGAGGGCCAGGCCCAGGTGCCTTGATTCTCCGCAAGCCCTGACACTCTTCGTGTGAGGGTGTCCTGAACAAGCAGGCCATTCAGATCAACACGGGATGTGGGGAGGGGAGGGGCAGAGCCAGAAGAGGGGCACATATGCCCACCCTCCCATACGACCGAGCGTCCCGCGGCGTCCCGGTGAAGGAATGCGCAGACGCCCGCGGCCGCTTCATGACCAGCTCCCCGGCAGGCTAGCAAACGCCCTCGTGATCCGCGGG
>NW_027548806.1:0-914 GCF_008692635.1 Crocuta crocuta
CCCGAAGGACCTGCTCTTTTCCTGTGAGCATGTGAATCCATGCACATGTAAATTCATAGGATTGTAATCAAACAGAAGCCAATTTTATTCTATGTTTATATATATATTTATATTTTTTCTTTTCTTTTCTTTTTTTTTAAAGGAGAGGAGTTGGGGGAAGAGTTAAAAGGGTAGCAGTACCCTGCAGGCCAACATATGGAGGCCCCAGGAATGGACGAGATGGAGTAGCAGAGGGATGTGAAAGCAGGGGTCCAGCCACCCCTCCCCAGCAGAAGGTCCACTCCAGAGCCAAGCCGGGGAGGCGTTAGGGTTAATGTCATCAGAAAACTGTTTCCTTTTTGATCATCACCTCCCTTTATCACCATCCCATCTGGTCCAGCTCAGGAACGCTGGGAAAACCAGCTTTATCTGACTTTACACATTAAAAATATCTTTCAACCCCACACGGACATTTATCTCCTGCCTCTTGTCTTCCTCTCAGGGAAACTCCTCCTCCTCCCACTGCTCCTGCCACAGTTGCCTGGGTTAGAAACCAGGTGGCATTTTCTGCCTCCTTTCTCCCCCAACCTCTGTAAGTCAATTAGAAGTTCCTCAATATATTTCAAATGTCTATTGCTACCTTGCTCAACCTCGGCCACGGTGCCTGCCTCACCCACTCCAGAACGTGACAGCATCCCCTCACTGCTCTTTCCCTGGAGGTCCTGAGGCTTCTGTCCCTGAGCACAGGAGCCAGGATGCTCTTTCTGGGGACACATACCTCACTCCCCTGCTTAAAGCCACAGGGGCTCCTGAGGGTGGGGATGGGAGTACCATTTCTTCCTTTGCCTGGTCCTGTGGGGTCTGGTTCCCTCTCATCTCAGTATCCTTACAGGCTCCCTAGCCAATGCCTGTCTGTCTGGACGCCAGAGCCCCAT
>NW_027548807.1:0-914 GCF_008692635.1 Crocuta crocuta
TCTTCCCAGATTCGCTGCATGCTCAATATCTGGGGCGTGATCCTCTACCTGAGGCTCCCCTGGATCACAGCCCAAGCAGGCATCGGTGAGTGCCACCTCCTGGGGGTAGGGGAAGGGCGTGCCTGAGACCTGAGCCTTCCAGGCCACAATCCTGAACTTGGGCTGCAGAGACCACAGGCCCCTGCAGTGACAGAGGACAGGGAGCTGTGGCAGGGGAGTCTGCCCATGGAGTCAACAGGCCTGAGGGCTCTCCCTGGCTCCGTTTGCCCTCCAGTAGGTCACTGAACCTCTCAGACCAATCTCTCCTGACCAGCATCCAGCTTAGGAACCTCCACTCTGGACAGAGACCAAGGTTCAGATGTCGGCTCTGAGGCTGTGTGACCTTAGACAAGCTTCCTAACCTCTCTGAGCCTTGGTTTCCTCATCAGTAAAATGGGAGTCATAACTGTCCCTGCCCCACAGACCTATCATAGGGTTTCTATGATGCAGGTAAAACACCACAGGATTTGGTCCCCAAAGGTGCTTATCACGTGGGCAACTATTACATTACTTTTTATTACTAAAGGAGGGTACCTTCCCTTCCATCCCTAGTGATCCTTTATGTACTAGTTCATTAGCTCCATGGCTGTTCAGAATTTACCAGGGGGTAGACAGACACCCATTTTTTGGATGAGAAAACCAAGGCTCAGAGGACAGAGGTGACTTAGGGGGCATAGCAAACCAGCTGGCTAACTTAGGTTCCTCACATGACTCCTTGCCTGGGGAATGAGCCATCTGAGTTTTCTGGTGACCACATCTCCGCCCCCTCCCCCCCCCACCAACAGTCCTGACCTGGATTATCATCCTGCTCTCCGTCACCGTGACCTCCATCACCGGCCTCTCCATCTCGGCCATCTCCACCAACGGCAAGGTCA
>NW_027548808.1:0-914 GCF_008692635.1 Crocuta crocuta
TGCCCTATCCCCGGATCCCATCTCTGGTCGATGTTGATGGTGCTGGGAGACCGCTGGCCACAGGGTCTGGATGGGACATCCACGGACGTCCGCCCAGCAGACAGGGAGGACAGAGGTGGGGCCCTCGGTCTGGGAGGCCCCATTAGGGTCGGCCAAGGGAAGGGGCCCAAGCCTGACAGCCAGGCATGCACATAGGCCCGTGAGGGAGCACGGTGGGCCGCCTACCCTGGAATCCAGGTCAGCCTCGCCGGCAGCCCCGAGATACCCCGGCAGGGTCATCAGGCAGAGCCCTTCTCCCAGCCGGGGCTAAAGGCAGTTGTTTCGGGGCCCCGGAGCGGCTGCCCCTGGCTCTCCCTGGAGCAGCTGTTGGGATCTGAGAGACAACCTCAGGGCCTACCCCGCCCCAGGAAGTGTCAATCAGCCCCTGTCGTGGCCCTGGTGTTCCTAGAGAGGGTGGCCGCAGGCTGCATTCAGTCAACTGCGACTCGGGGGTCCCAGGGAGCTGAGGACCTTGGGTTGAGGGGCAGGATCCCAGATCGGGAAAGGGCAGGGGCACGGGCGGGCCAGGGCGTCCAGGTTGGGGTCAGGGGGAGGACCGAGGGACTCAGGACCCCAGGACACAAAGAGGGGATCTCTCCGAGTTTGGGCCCCGGCCGTCCTTCCGGGATGCGCCCTGGGCAGGATGGGAACTCATGGCGGCAGGTTGAGCCGGACGTCCACAGCCGAGTCTCAGAGACACGGGGCGGGGGCCTCCTCACCTCGGGTCCGCAGAGGGCAGGGCCCAGGTCCCGGGGAGATTCCTGGCGAGGATACAGAGGGAGGACAGAAGGAGCCTGGACCGCACATCGGAGTCAGTCCGGGCCAGAATGGGGAAACTGGGCGAGGCTGGACTCGGGCAACCTGGTCTCAGATAG
>NW_027548809.1:0-915 GCF_008692635.1 Crocuta crocuta
AATACCCAGTGATTTTTAAAAAGCATGTGAAACTGTATCATCTACACTTTGTAATTTCAAAATCTCCCATTTGATTTTGAAAAACATCTTTATCTTAATATAATCCATTGGATTCTTTAACCTGTAACAGCAGAAAAAAGAGTTACATGCTCTGTACCTAAGAAAAGCAAACCTCTGAGAATATTCAAAATGTATACATCATCTTAAAGGTCACATTTTAAATATCTTTTGAGTAGTAGTGCATGTGTTTTTAAATCCTGATTTTTTTTAAGTCAGAAATTTCATCGGTAATATTGCGCAACTAACTCACAATGGGGCTTTAAAAAATATTCACAGATGCACCTGCAGGGCCCTGATATTTTAACAAGCTATTGATCTTGAGGTGCTTTTAGAATTACTTCTTAAAAGTGTCTGTGTTTAACGCTAAGTGGATTAAAGCAATTTAATTCCTGGAAAATTGGTAATACAATTACAGAGGTGGGTAGAAACGTGCTCTTAATAAGAATATTTGAGTAAACAGAATGCCTCTTTCCAGACTCCTCTGGAAAACTGAGAATTTACTGTGTTTTAATAATAGAACTCCTTTGGATTTGTAGAGTATCTTCAAGGACTCAAAACCTTTCTCTGTTGGCCAGTGCTACTAAGTTTCGTTTTTATGCAAGCACTTTTAAATTATTTTGTTGGCATTGATGATCTCTCATCGGCACGGGCAATATCAGTGATAACACACCAAAGAGAACGTAGTCCCATCCTTGGGAGTTTACCATCTCAAAATGTATTCAGAACCATACCCTTAAATGTTGCTGGACTTCAAAGGTTGTAAAACATATCTGGCTCTGTAGAAATAAAAATGTTGAATAAGTTCAACTACGAAAAGCTTTTGGGAACGGATACCTGAGAATCAGACACAGGAAA
>NW_027548810.1:0-913 GCF_008692635.1 Crocuta crocuta
GATCATGACCTGAGCCAAAATCAAGAGTCAAATACTTAACCAGCTTAGCCACCCAGGCGCCCCAATATATATATTTTTATTGTTGTTGAGGTAATTGGTATTTGAAGTTTGTAAAAGCATGTGGATTCTTCTGTTTGCCAATGCCCAGTGGTTTTTTGGGAGAAGTCCTTTTGGAACTGAATCAGTTTCACAGTAGGTGCAGATACAAGACCATCAGGCAGGCACAGTTTTGTCAAGGACACCAAGCGTTTAATGACAGAAAGACAACATACATTTTCCACCAAGGTTTTTGTAACCTTATATTCTGATACAGTGCTTTGGTTCTAGGTTCTAAGGAATTCTGAGACACTTAGAGACCGTCTAATCCTATTCGAATCCCCATCTATTCCTTTTCTATAGAACAAGGTCATACCAAGTAAAATTCCTTGGATCATTTCATTATATTATATAATTTTAAAAATTTTCCAATCTTACTATGTTCTTTGTATCAAATTCCACCCCACTCTGCCCTCATGCAGAGGCAGAGTGAATTGAGATTCTCTCCTCTCCTACCAAAATAATCGAGTAATTTACCAAGTGTTGATTAGGAGGTATGCATAGATTCTAAAAGGTTTGCAAGGGGAGCAGACTGCTTTCATTTTCTGAAACTTGTACCATTCACTGAACAGGTTATGCGCTTCCATAGCTAAGGAACAGACACGGCAAAATAAGGATTGATGCATAGAAGCACAAATGTGAATCATGATTTTGAGCTTTTATAAAATAGTTGTGAAAGTATGTTTAGTATTCCCAAGTGGAGGATCAGAAGGGGGAGATTACAAGACTGATCCCCAGCTGTGAGTGTCTGAGTCGATTGTGAGGGGCTGGTACACAAGCAGTTCAAGTGGCCTCCCAGGAGGAAGTGGTATGTGGA
>NW_027548811.1:0-915 GCF_008692635.1 Crocuta crocuta
CTAGTGAGGATTTTATTGTGAATAATATCATTATGTAAGAACAATAGGACTCATTATTGGTATTAAGATTTAAATGATGGAGAGCCCCCAAGGCTGTAGATCCCTGGAGGGACAAGAGTGTGAAGACCAAAGCTTGATGCAGCCTGAGCGGGAGGTGGGTACACTGGGGCACCTGACCAGGAAGGGTGCCCACCTTGGTGACCTCGACATAAAGAGTAGTCATGTGACACCTTCCTTTATGTCTGTCCGGGCTGACAGCCTGCTTGTGGAACAGGGAAGACTGTGCATTCCCTGGGAATGTCTCCAGAACTAACACCCATTAACTGGCTAATGTTCCCCCAAGACTGCTGACTCTGTATGGAGAGCAGATATTGCTACTGTACCTCAAAAAGAGCATTAAACACACCCCTCCTCTCCTCATCCCCATGGTTGGGCCCGAGGGCCTTCTTAGGACCCAGTTACTGCTTTGCCGAGTCATGGATGCCCTGCTCCATGGTTAAGAACTGCAGTAGCCGCTTAGGTCAGGGATACTCCTGCGGTTGGTGGGCCATAGCCGCCCAGCGCCCCACATCAGTACCCACAGCCAAAGAGGACCAGCAACACCTTCCCAGAGCAGAAGTGGGTGGGGGCAGGATTGCGGTTTCTGGAGCCAACAGACATTGAGGATCCTGTCTTTCTCTCTTGAGGCAGTATTGCAAAAGCATCAGGAGAAAGTGTTCTGGGTCAGAGTCCCCAATATTTCCCCACAGACAGCTGTGTGGCCTGGGGCAAGTTATCTCACTAAACCTCCTATTCACCTGCATAAAGTTCCTGTGAGGCTTAAGGGGACAGCACTTGCCCCAGGGCACAGTTAGGGTGAGCTCTCTTCAAAGGCTCCCAATTGAAGCAGCTTCCCCTGCTTTGTGCTCCCTTTGA
>NW_027548812.1:0-915 GCF_008692635.1 Crocuta crocuta
CCATCCTTCAGGGACCCCTGGACCAGCTGGAGCGGGACTCCAGCAGTTTTTCTTTCTTTTCTTTTCTCTTTATCTTTTTTCCTCTCAGTTTGCTTGTTTGTTGGATTTGTCTGTGCATTTGGGTGCTTTTGTTCCTTGTATGCTTGTCTGTCTGATTTCCTTTTCAGGACTACCTCAAGAAACAAGCCAAGTACACATGGTGGACAGCCCCAAATATAACTACAAGTAAGGAAATTAAATAACTAAAGGCACAACAAGAGAGAGAAAAGGACACCATTAAAAGAAATCTTCCTGAATGGACAGGCCATGGACAGTCAATGAGCATCATTTAACATAGCAGAACTCTCAGGTGCATAGCGCATTACAAACTTTTTAAAACTCACATGACACAGAAAGCTAGCCAATATGACGAAACTGAAGAACTCTCCTCTAATGAAATTCCAGGAAGATGTGACAGCTAAAGAATTGCTCAAAACAGAATAAGCAACATAACGGAAGAAGAATTTAGAACAATTGTCATAAAATTCGTCACTGAGCATGGAAGACACAAGAGAAACTATTGCTACAAAGATAATGGACCTTAAAAATAGTTATGATGAACTAAAAAAATGCTATAAATGAGGGGCATAATAAAATGGAGATGTCCACTGCACAGATTGAAGAGGCAGAGAGGTGAATAGGTGAATTGGAAGACACAATTATAGAAAAAGAAGAAGTTGAGGAAAGAGAGATAAATTGATCCAGGAGCACGAAAGGAGAATTGGAGAATTGAGTGATGCAACCACATGGAACAATATCCATATCTTAGGGATTCAAGAAGAAGAAGTAAGAGAAAAAAGAGCTGAAGGGGTATTTGAACAAATTATAGCTGGGAACTTCCCCAATCTGGGGAAGGAAACAGACATTGAAATCCAA
>NW_027548813.1:0-911 GCF_008692635.1 Crocuta crocuta
AAAAAAAAAAAAAAAAAAAAAAAAAAAAAAAAACAACTGAAGTGCAAGGAAGATTTCTAAACTCATTTTAAGAAAACCAAGAGACGGGTACCGGTTCAACTAAGCATTCTTATGCTTCTTAAAGCAGAAGTCTGGGTACTTTGAAAGTTAGATTTTCAGAACTATTTGACAGGTAATTGTTGTGTTTTTTTTTTTTAACTAACCCCCTCCCAATTTTTCTATACTTTCTATAATTTTGCACCCACACTCATCCTCCCAAACTCCTGTGTGTCCTTAGAAGTGTATTCTCTGTACCAGCTCTCTAAATCCTCTCCTGGCTCAAGTTCCACTCTGAAAATTCCCTCCACCCCCTACCCATCAGTGAAGATTACTTTTCCCAGCATTCCTTCCCAATATGATACAGACTTATTCTCCTCCTACCTATCAAACAAGTAATGTTCTACAAGCTGCACAGACACCCTCCTTGCTCCCACTGATAGGCATAAAGTTTCCCATAAGAAGTCACAGATCCCCTGAAGCATGTGTCATCGGACTAGACCGCCTTGTGATCATCTTCAGACACCTATGTTCTTCTTTCTAAGCCACCAGAGAATTTAGCACCTGGTTCTGTCTCTGTTACACTACTCTTGTTATCTTTCCATGACTTTAGCTTCCTTATGGGACAATGCATCGAGCAGCGAATCCCCAAATCCTTAGCATTCTCATTTGCAACTCTTTCCTTGGTACACCACGGGCCACTGCCGTGATCATGCCTTAGGTTTTGTCATAAAACAATCAACACACTGGCCCCAAGATAGCAATTTTAACATCTGACTCTCTCACTCATTGTATTTATCTTCCCAGCACATTTACATTAGCTTACTACTCCAACAACTTTCCAGCAAGGTAAACCACAAATCCACTCATCTTAT
>NW_027548814.1:0-916 GCF_008692635.1 Crocuta crocuta
GAAAAAAAAAAAAAAAAAAAAAAAGAAACAAGCAAAAATAAAATTAAAAACACACACACACACACACACAAAAGCAAGAAAAATATCTTCATACCTTCATCTTTAACCTTCTGGAATACATTTACTTAATGAACTGCTTGTTTCTGCTATATTAAGTGCCAAGAAAAGCTTCTAAAATCCTAGTAGAATAAATGCCATTCAAAATTAGATGCACCTTGTTCTCAGTTCATGCAGAGAAACTGTCTCGTAGCTTTCAGTCTTCAATGATCCCTTCATCAGTCTCTAGTCTATATTGAGAAACATGTCAACTTGAGTAAAAATAATATTAATTATATTTAAGTAATTCAAAAATAAATATATTTGATTGGACTAACAAATCTAGATTACTTAATGTTCTCTGCACAGCAGCAAAAACTCTCTTTTTAACTGCAAACTAAGGTAACCATGTTATGTACAATTTGGAAAAGAAAAAAATCCATAACCATAATCACATCACCCTATTGTGGCATAGATATTAACATATCTGGATGCCAGTAGTTGATTTTTTGTTCATTCATGAGTTCTTATCCTAGTGCAGATTTAAATTTTTGATAGTTGACACAAATGTATGTTGTTTTAATTCTGCTTTTTCTTCTTTTAATAAGAACATGTATCTTTGCTACTGCACAGTCTTCATTAGTATCTGTGGCTGATTATGGATACAGACATCCAATAAATACGGCAAAGTGGCAAGGTTTACCTAACCATTCTGCCACATTCCAAATGTTCCATAAAGATACCAATCAGCTATCCTTTACAATGTTTATGATGGCCTTATAGTTATAACAAAACACTAGAAGACAACATATTTACTCTTTCTCCTATATAAGGACATCTTTTTATGCAGGGCCATTTTATTTTTAAATTAAAAAAAAAA
>NW_027548815.1:0-916 GCF_008692635.1 Crocuta crocuta
GAGGCCTCCCTAGGGCAGTTACATGCTGCACCCAGTATACATCCCAGGCTACATGACATGCACTGGAGAACACAGTCACCCCATTCACAAACACCCAGATGGGGTGACTTGCACTTGTCCCCATGCCCCACTCTTCTTAGGAGAGGGGGACCCCTGCTGTTCAACAACTAGGCGGCCCGGACACAGCCCTGCCTTCCTGAGAACACACTCCTCCCCCACGAGCTGGACCATCTGGCTGTGTCTAAATCTCAGGAGCCTGCCATCTACCTCCCCCCAGAAAACTGACAATAGCCGGACCTCCCAGGTGTCCACTGGAACATGGCCTTCGTGGAAGGTCCCATTTTGATTTTAACCTGTAGGAGGAAGTCCCCTCTCCTCACCACTTCCAGAGTCAGGATTATGAACAGGGCATGGGGTAAAGGACAGCAGCGCTGGGCTCTACCCTTCACTTTGCCACTCCCTAGCTGGGTGGCCTTGGGGAAGTCACATTTCCTCCCTGAGCCTCTCTTCCTCGTTAGCAGAATGAAGGAGTTAAACTTGACATTTCAGGGCTGTCATGTGCCAACGTGCTAATTAATTGGAAGTGATTGTTGGGAAGGAGTTTAAAGTCTTGTCCAGGCTCAGAAGGGAAGAGCGCTGAGAGACCCAGCTGACGGGTCACAGACTGTCATCCTGGACAATGTGAAAATTCTTTTCAACTCAGTCGTTCTAGGATTCTTATGCTTATGTATGAAACTGGCCAAAACTGCCAACCGTCACGTTTCATTAAGGCCACGTGATATTTTTAAATGTTTAGATTAGGTGCCCAAATTTTAAAATATGGAAATTTTACATAAAAGGTACTCACATGGCATCAGTAGGCTGGTCGGGAGTTGTAGCTTCTCACATGGGACAGCCCTCCCCCCGGCCCCCCCCC
>NW_027548816.1:0-916 GCF_008692635.1 Crocuta crocuta
CACAGAACCCAATGCGGGGCTCAAACCCACAAACCATGAGATCATAACCTGAGCCGAAACCAAGAGTCAGAGTTATAACCGATGGAGCCACCTCGGCACCCCTAATACTGGGTATTTGAGATCTAACATTTAGATGAGCATGCTTTCCAGGGCAAGGAGCTAGTAGAAAACTCTCCCATGGTACATGCGTGGTTAGGATGTGACTACAAACCTGCTTCTATGTGTGTGAAAAATAACTACATGAATGAATCAAATGAGCAGTGAAACAAAGCCTTCGAGTCGGCAAGTATATACAAATAAAATGGGAACCCAAATGATCAGGATATATATTTTTTAATTTATATTGGACAAATTTATTTATTTAATTTATATTGGACAAATATTGGTCCAATCTTTCTTGAAATGGAATTAACTTTGTTACTGATTCTTTGCATAGGTGGACAACAATTATTGAGCACTTACTATGTACCAAATACTCACTAAGCCTAACCCTTAGCACTGCTTTTATATTTACAGCAATCCCATGAAGCAGTCATTCTTATCCCCATTTTACTGATGAAGAAACTGAGACTTGAGAAAGAGAAATCACTTGTTCTCAGTCCTATCAGTGAAAGGATGGAACCAGGAATCAAGCCAAGCTACCTTCACAGCTGTGCTCTTCGCTACCTCACATTGCCTCTTTTGAAATGAACTCGATTACTTCCAATTTTGTTCTGTTTTGATTTTCATATCTTATTTCAAAACTCACACAGTATTTATTCCTTACTACATTAAGGTATACAGTGGACTTTAGCTTAAGCTTCTGATCTGATCCTGACAATCTTAGATACAGTGACTTTTGCCTATTCCCATCACAGGTGAAAGTAGGAATGATGGCTTCCACAAAAGTCACGTGCTCCACAATTTTGGTAAAGTT
>NW_027548817.1:0-912 GCF_008692635.1 Crocuta crocuta
TGAAGTCGGACGCTTAACCGACTGAGCCACCCAGGCGCCCTGACAATCATACGTCTCAAGTTGGGTCACTGTCCCTCAGATTCTTCAGAACTTTGCTGTCCAAACCAGTCGCCGGTGGCCACTTGCAGTATTTGGGTTTAAAAAAAAATTAAACAAACTGTACAATTCAGTTCCTGAGTTGTGCAAACACATTTCGAGCGGGCAGGAGCCAGAGGTGATGATGAGTGGCGAGCACATTGGACAGCGCAGATGATGGAACATTTCCATCGCATTTCCATCATGGCCCCCGGCCTCCTTAGCCCTCTCCTCCCCCATCCCCACTTCCCAGTTACCCCAAGAACACCCGGTGTGATCAGCATCGTTCTCCACGAGTCTACAGGTATTTACACACCGTACTCTGGTATATTGGGCACTTTGGGTCACCGTTCTTCATAAAAGAAAAAAAAGTCCTTGCCCATCGTACATAAATGTTTCCTTTTCCAACTTACAATGCGTTGTGAATATCTCTTTGGGCCAATAGATTTAGATCTAATTTATTCTTTGTGACGGCTGCATAACATTGCATGCTGAGACTGTACTATGACTTACTCAACCATTTCCGGATTCAAGGACATCTGAGCTTCCAGTTTTTTGTTTGTTTGTTATTCTGAACAGGAATCTAAGACACATTCTCATACACATGTCCCTACCTTCTGGCACCTTTTCTTTAGAGAATAAACCTCCCAGATTAATATTTCTTGGTCAAAGGAATGGGTATTTATGAAATTGTCATCAATAGTGACAGATCTATTTTCCAAAAGGCTGTAGCAATTTCTGATCACACCAGCAATGCATGAGAGTGCCCGTTTTCCCTCATATTCACCAGCCCTGGTTGTTATGGTTTTCATGCTTTTGAAACGTTTTGGCAACCTC
>NW_027548818.1:0-916 GCF_008692635.1 Crocuta crocuta
CCCCCCAGGAGGCAGGGACCCCCGAGAGGAGGCAGGGATCCTCTACAGGAGGCAGGTCAGCAGTAGATCATGCATCCGGCGGGGGGGAGGCAGCAGGTTGGTGCCCAGCGACTGGGAGGTAGAGCTGAGCCCCCCCATAGGGAGGTCCACAGGTGACCAACCTGAAGGCGGCCCCTAGGCCACGGAAGACCCTGCTGCCTTGAGTCCCCCGGGGGGAAATTCTGGAAGAGGCAGATCCGTAGGGAAGGGAGCGCGCAGGCAGCTGCCAGGGGCTGGGTGAGAAGAGCGTGTAAGATAAATGATGCTGGGCCGTGGGCCGGCCACAGGGAAGACGAAACAGCCCCTCCTTCACACTATCAACGACAGATCGATCTGGGAAGGAATAAGGACAAAAGCGACGCTTCCAAACCCGGCACGGAAATAGGACGTTAGGGCCTGAGGGCACAGCGAGCCTTCCCAGACACAAGACCACGAGCCACCAGGATGCGGTGGCCGGCCGTGGCCGCAGCAGCATTCAGTCCTGCACAAGAGAGACCCGCGTGTTAAGGCAGGCTGTGGAACGTGAAAGAAGCTTCTACCATCAAGGAAAAAGCTAATCCCACAGAAAACAATGGGCAAAGGTCACACACACGGAGTTAAATCACAGACGTGGGACTCTGACCGGTAAATAATAAATAGGGCAAATAACAATTAAGTACATGGAAAAACTGCTTGATTTTCCTCGCCGTCGGGGAACGCACGGAGAGACTTTCCCAGCACGTGCAGGGTAAAACCTCCCCGTATAAAACGTCACAGCGGAAAGCAAGCCCACGTGCCTTCTGGACGCGGGAACGAAAAGCAGAGCCGTCACGTGGGGGAGAGTCGCCTCCCTTCTTTAAAGCCAGGCCTGGGTGGGCGCAGCTCAGTGTACCCGCAC
>NW_027548819.1:0-916 GCF_008692635.1 Crocuta crocuta
CTCTTCTCTCCCTCTAGTTATGCAGTTTGTTCTCTTAGTTCTGTCCGTCCTCATGTCGGTTTCTTTAGTATTCAGAATGATTCGATAGTTGTCTAGCTGTGTTTGAAGGATGAAGCAAATCAATGATTCTCCTAATATACCACCATCTTAGCACCCTTCCCCCATAAAAATGATCAGGACTATTTTTTAATATTCCTTCATAATTCTTTTTAAGCTGACATTTGACAAATAAAATTATAAGACTTTTAGAGTGCAAATTGTGATATAATATACACATACATTATGAAAGAATTCCTTCCATCCTAAAACAGCCATCACTTCACATATTGATCTTTTTGTATATGTGAGGACATTTAAGTTCTACTCTCTGAACAAATCTCACTCTTACAATACAGTATTACCTATATATATATGTAGGTAATATAATATTACCTGTATAGTCACTATTTTATACATTAGATTATCAGACATTATTCATCCTATAGCTGAAAGTCTGTGCCCTTTTACCCACCTCTCCCTATTTCGCCCACAACTCAGCAACTATTTGTCTACTCTCTGATTCTATGAATTTAACTATGTAGATTCTACATATAAATGATACTATGGGAATATTTGTCTTTCTTTTTCTGCCTATTTCACCTAACATAATGCCCTCAAGGTTTATCTATGTTGTTGTGAACAATAGGCTTTCCTTCCTTCTCATGTCTGAATACTACTCCATCATACCATTCCTTTATCCATTCATCCATTGACCGACAATTACATGGTTTCTATCTTTTAGCCATTGTGAAAAATGGTGCATTGAACATGGAAAGGCAGATATAGCTCTGATACTGTGTTTTCATTTACTTTGGATATACACCAGATGTGCGATTGCTGGATCATATGGTAGTTCTATTTTTAATTTTTTGAGGAA
>NW_027548820.1:0-916 GCF_008692635.1 Crocuta crocuta
TATTCCACATAAGATTTTCAATCTTCATTTTTTCACTAAATATAATATCATTGCAACGTCTTCATGGCATCTAAAATTCTTCATAGTCTACAGGAACAGAGTTTAGCGTAGTAAAGTACTACAAAAGTACGATCGAGAACTGATGTGCCTCTCTCAGAGCAAAGACTGTGGGAAATATGATAAGGGATAGAATGATTTGGGGGAAGTATGGACACAGCTTAATAACTGTGTGTGCCTTGGTGAACAGAGGGGTTTCATAGTTGATGCTCCGGTTTCTGGTTTGTGAAATCAGGTCAATTGGATGTCTCACTCAATGAGGTAGTGACAAAGAAAGAGTATGGTGTATGCAGTGAGCTCGCAGAACTTACACTGAACACATTGAGTTTGAGGTATCTGTGGAGCATTGATAAAAATCCATTAAAAATATTGAGTATTCAAAAGTTTTGAATTTGTATTCAAATTCGGTATTTCAGACACAGTGCTAGGTACTTGTCAGGCACAGGAAACAGTGGGGAACCAAAAGAGTACTTTACCTTCAGTATAACAGGTGACAGAGACAAACATTATTAAGCAGGCATCTACATTAATGATTGTGGTAAATGTCATTATTCAGAAATGAGGAGTGCACTGACCAGTTCCTGGAGACTCTAATTCAGTACAGAGGATTTGGAGAGGGTCTCCCCTGAGAAAGTAGTGTGTAGTCGAGACTTGAAGAGTGAGAGTAGACAGCTAGAGTAATATAAAAAAGAAGGACTTTTCAGGCAATCAGAAGAGGAAACAAAAACATCAGGAATCCATCAGACTGTATGAGAAACAAATGAATAAGTGACTATAAGATTCGGGCATAAAAGTTGAGAAGTAGACAGGAACAATGTTAGGAAAGCTAAGGTTTTAAAAAATGTTTATTATTATTATT
>NW_027548821.1:0-916 GCF_008692635.1 Crocuta crocuta
AAGACTTATGTTCAGATGCAAATAATCAGAAACACCCACAATCTGCCGGGTAAGAAGAAGGTGCTTATTTTCACACGAAAAGGCTTGTTTTCACAGAAATCACCATACAGCGCAGGAGGGGACCAAATTACCATGTGGTTCCTCTTGGCCACACGTTGTCGCTGTATTGTGGAATCAGGAACACACAGGAATTAGGAGTATTAACAGAACAAGGTGTTTACTACACAAATTAGACCCTATACATCTACAGTCAGGAGAGGAGGGAAGGCAGCGCTTTAAAGAACATTCTCAGCCATGACGGTCTGGTGGACACACGATGGCTTGCAGGAAAATCCAAATGGCATCATTCTTTGCTACAGAACTCGTGGCGGCCTCTGTGGAAACCTACAGGTCTGAGAAAATGGAGGTCACGTAGCCGGTGGCAGTACGGAAGAGAAGTCTTGATGGGCAGGGCAAAAAAAAAAAATCAGCAAAATGGGGCAGAAGGTGTAGGTAAAATTCCTATGGCACCGATCACTGGCTTCACTGTGATTCCAAAAACTAAGGCCTTCTTCCTTTTCTGCCTTCCAAATCTCATGCAAGTGGCTACTGGTGAATTCTAACCTGAAACTATAAAGAGAGCAGATTCTAGAAAATTAGGTCACAGCATTACCCGTGTTGACCTAGCGAATCCCAGGAGTCCCAACTCCAATCCTACATTTGTGGGTTTTTTCTTTTTGTCTGATCACAGGTCTCTTAAAGGGTAATCTCCAAATCACAGTCGGAAGAA
Source organism: Crocuta crocuta (assembly GCF_008692635.1). NCBI lineage: Eukaryota > Metazoa > Chordata > Mammalia > Carnivora > Hyaenidae > Crocuta > Crocuta crocuta. Next base: position 770 of record NW_027548821.1, read on the forward strand.
ATGGCAAAGGGTAAAAGGGAAGGTATGTAAAGAGCAATTCTAATGAAATTATATTCTATAATAAACTGCATACTTACAATTTCTGCCTAAAATTTTTTTAACCAGGGGAGGGGCGCCTGGGTGGCTTAGTCGGTTAAGCATCCGACT
>NW_027548822.1:0-917 GCF_008692635.1 Crocuta crocuta
CCCATCAGGGGAGGAGGGGAAGCTCGTTCATTGCCCACTCTGCCAGGTGGGGAGAATGAGGCAGAGAACGAACCCCTCCCTTCACCCCTGCGAGTGGGAGGCAGCTGGGTTTGGTGAGATTTCCTGTGTTGACCTGAAATGCAAAAAGGCAGCTGCCGGGCAGGGACAAAGCCCCTCGGGGTCTTCTTTGTCCTCCTTCCGTCCGCCCTAGAAATCCCCACCCACTTCTGCGCAAACAACCCAGGGAATGGGTGAGAAAAAGGGGCTGGGAGTCCCAGCTTGAACCAGGCTGCGAGCAGCCAGATGGCAGGTGGTCTTGAGGGGGACAATGCAGGGGTGATTTTAGTTCTCTCTTGAAACATGTCTGTATGCCTGTATTCGTGAAGATTTTTCCCTTTAAAAATAATCCACAAAGGATTGCATTTGTCAATGGAGATAAAAAGAGAACACAAAATATCTTCACAGTCAATTGTTTAGTAACCAAATAGCTGGAGGTTCCCCTTGGGCCTTGGACGATTGTTTTATTTGCATTGATCTCTCCCTCTCTCTCCTTAGATTACGACCTGCTGGGAGGATACGCGCACCAAATTAACACCCCTCATCTCGGGTGCTCGCATCACCTGTTAGGTTCCTTTTTCTCTAGTAATCTACACGTGTCTTCCGTTTATGAGAATATTATTTTTGCAAGAGGAACGTGTTCCCTTTTCGATAGTTAGGAAAATATAAATCAAGGACACCGATCAGGTGGAAGAAACCTGCCAGCCGCTGTGAGATTCCTTCTGACCCAGCACATCGCCAGCCACCTAGGCGGCGTGGACACCGCCTGCAGCAGCCCGGGAAAGGCCATACAAGGGGCGCTGGCTCCCGAGCTGGTCTTTGGCAAAGAGCAGGAGGTGGTGGGGCGCGAGGAGCGCCTG
>NW_027548823.1:0-917 GCF_008692635.1 Crocuta crocuta
CATGTTACGGTCGCTGTTCTCTTCTATTCAATTAGCTATTCCTCCAAGGTACGTACAGATGGGGTTTACACTTCAGGACTTCACGCTCCCAAGTTTAAGGCCACACCTTTCCCATCTCTGGCGGGAGGGAGAGATGGAGACACAATCCAAAGCAGGTACGATGGACTTCCCTCTCCCACATTCATCTCTCTGTTTCTTGGTAACAAAATGCTCAGAAGTGACCAACTTAAAACAACTCCACTTCCCAAACTCTCCTGAAGCTGGGGGAGAAGAGCGAAGATGTTTATCGTGGTTGCTGAGCGAGGCTTTCAGGGAAAGCTCCCCCGCCCGCCATTTTTTTGGCTTCCTCTTCTTCCCCATTTTTTTGCAGGGAACAGGAAATGATGACTACAGTATGAGGTCTATACCTTGGGATCTTGAGGATTGAAGCTCTTGTAATAAAGGTGAATGAGCTAGAAGACAAGGAGGCTGAATCCCTCATGACTAGATGGGAATGCCATTCCAAAGCATCAGGGAAGGCTCACTCGGAGAAGCAGAGTCACTAGTGCATGTGGGTGTATGTGTGTTCTGTGACAGAGGCTGGACCCTGAGTAACTTCAGGAGTGGGTTAAGCCATACCCGTGAGGCTGTGGCCTTTGTACCTGATACTAGAGACCGCATGCAGTTGAGAAGGAGAGATGGAGATGAGATGAAAGAGGAGAGCAAGCCGGAACATATAAGCACCATTTGGAGTCCTTGGGACACACTGAGCCCGTGTTAGGCCTCACTGACCTGAGAGGTGTAAACCGCCCTTAGAAACAGGGGACTTTCATCGTGGAGCTAAATACATACACCTGACCCAGGCATCCAAGACGCTAACAGAGGATCCAAGAAAAGATGGAACGGGGGCACCTGGAAGGCTCAGTCTGTTGAGCGTC
>NW_027548824.1:0-917 GCF_008692635.1 Crocuta crocuta
AAAAAAGTAGCTACTCAAGTTACCATTTAATTGTTCCTACCAGTCTATGGCTCCAGTAGCTTTTTCTTCCATTAAGTTGATATGGCTTGTAATTACTTGTATTTGCCCATCCGCCCAGATTTGGAAGCAGAGATTTCCCCTGAGACTGTAATGCTCTGAACAAGAAATGCCATTGATTTTCAGCTTATTCAGTATTTGTCTTATTATAAAGAAGTAATGATTCCCAAGACTTGTACATATGAGAGCTAAAACTGGAAATATTCAGGTTATATCTTAATGGTCAGGCCTTTGATTTACGCTCTATTCAACGCAGTGTTTCAGTGTGATAACCTTTACCAGTAAATGCAAGTTCTACATTCTCTATATTTCCTGTATATTCTAGTTTCAAGCTATGAAGTTCTTTCCTGAGCTTGTCTATTTAATGCAGAACCTAAGAATCACAAAATCAAGCTTTCAGTATTGCCTGGACGCCATCTTGCTTAAGCCCATAATTAATGAAATTCAATTTCTGTATTACAAGTTCTTTCAGATCATAGTTTTGCCAATGTTTCAAAACTACATAAGTTTTCTTGCAGTTTTCCCAGGCATCTGCCATCAACCTCAAACATACTGTTCATGTTTTAGACTTTTGTTTTAGATGTGTTCCACTGCTAGGTATTAATTTATGCATTTGTTGGCTCCTGCTGCAAAACAAAAAACTCCACTAACTGTGCAAAAATGTTCCCCCTTCTCTGCATAAGACAGTATGGATGTTCCTCAAACAATCAAAAATAGAACTACACTGGGGCACCTGGGTGGCTCAGTCGGTTGCGCAGCTGTCTTCCACTCAGTTCATGATCTTGTGGTTTGTGAGTTTGAGACCCCCTTCGGGGTTTGTGCTGACAGCTCGGAGCCTGGAGCCTGCTTCAGATTCTGTG
>NW_027548825.1:0-917 GCF_008692635.1 Crocuta crocuta
TACACTCAATCTGTATTTATGGCATCAACTGTACACTTTGGTACTTCAGGGTTGAGGCAGAAACTGTTATCTGCGACCGTGTCTCCACTTCTCTTTCTACTTTAGTCACTTCAGTAACTTTAGTAACAGAGTGCTGGTTTTCTTTGTAGAGTATATGCTGTACAAAAGATTACATTTTCTGGGCTCCCTTGCAGCTAAGCATAGCCATGTGACTAAATTCTGGTGAATGAAATACAAGCATGAGTGTTGTGTGGGATCTCTGGGGTGGCCATGTAAGTGATCTGACTCAGCAGGAAGGAATACTCTTTGCCTTTCCCTAGTTCCTATTGTCTCTGATGGGGATATAATGGTTGGAGCTCTGGCAATGTTGTATCAGGAGATAACCCTAGGGCTGTAAACCAGTATTAGGAGGAAACTGAAATACAGACGGACTCTGAGTATCTGAAGACAGTGTCAGCTCTACACTACCAGACTTCTTTTGCAAGAAAGAGAAATGAACTTCTAAATTCAAGCCTTTGCATTTTCTGCCTTATGCAGTCTAACAAAGTTAACAAAGCTGTTCCCTGAAAACTCTTTTTTCTCAAGCCGTGTTCTCTGCCATGTGTTTATAAGATCTATTGAAACCCTAAAGCTAAAAGTGAACTCTTTTTGTTTCTTTGAGTTTATGTTGTAACAATCCTTTTCTGAAAACCATGAGAAGGACCTATCTTCTTGCTGCCTAAAAGAACAGAGAGAAATAGGCAAACATTAATATGGAAAAATATTATACCTTCACGCATGAAATTCATCCAACCAGTCACCATGCCACGGATTAAAGCCTGGAATTTAGAACTTTAAAAATCCAAGAAAGGCGGGGCGCCTGGGTGGCTCTGTCCGCTCAGGTCATGATCTCACAGTTTGTGAGTTCAAGCCCCACA
>NW_027548826.1:0-919 GCF_008692635.1 Crocuta crocuta
CGGACGCTTAACCAACTAAGCCACCCAGGCGCCCCAAACCTGTGTACTTCTAAGAGAGGGCAACTAATTAAAATTGTAAGTTGAAATATACTTTGTTGTACTTACTTACAAAGCTATCTTAATGAATTAACTGTTTGGAATAGTCTGTAACAATGTTACCTTGTCCAGCCTCCCTCACTACCTTCATTCTAACCTGAAACAAGCAAACCAACAGTCATCTATCCCCATGGGTAGATAAAAGACTTAAAATGATGATTAACTATAAAAACACCCTCCTGCATTTAGCCACAGGCGCATATTATGGTGAGGATGATCTTGTGAAGCCCCCACATTAGATTCACTTATAAAAAGTATTTACACTCAAAGGGCACAGTAAGCCTAGAAAAGATAGCACTATAGAAAACATACCCCATTAGAAGCTTTCTTTTTTGCTTTCCATTCATCCAGTTGTGCCTTTGTCTTTGCATCAACTTTAACAAGTAGTTTCTTCTCTCCAATTTGCAGGTCATGTAATAACCTGAGTGCGCGGAGGGTAGATTCAGGTTCCTTATACTCACAGAAGCCAAAGGCTAAAAATGGATGTAAAGAATTAGTCAAATATCAACACAGTTATGAAAACATAGTATTTATGGAAAATTAAAATCATTAGAGACCAAATGTTATATACCAGGATTATTCATGTTGCCACTCCTCTTTCCTCCAATTACTTTTGATGATTTTTTTAACACCCTCAAACCAAAAAGAGAGAAGAGAGAGAAACGGGAAAGAAAAGTTCTAATCAGGCAAATCGCTTCTTATTTTAAGTGCTGATAAAATATTTAGCACAACCAACAAATTTCATAATTGAGCCTTTTCATTATTTCCTGATATCATTCCATCCAGACTTCCTACAATTATATGTATATAGCTACAATTATAT
>NW_027548827.1:0-919 GCF_008692635.1 Crocuta crocuta
AAACACCCATTTCATTAAAAGATGAATAATTATACAGGAACAAGATATGTATCCTGGATACAGTAGTTAGGAATGGCCCTGGAGATAAGGGACGGAGACATTCAACTATTTGAGGAATAAGGACTGGAAAACAGAAAATGCCCTGTGGCAGAAATGTCTTGGCTATTTAGAAAGCATCTGGAGTTCAGAATGGCCAGGGTGTGGAAAGACAGAGGTGAGGAGGAGGAAACAAACACAGGGAGGTGATTGGGGGGTGGGGGTGGGGGGCAGCATGTGCAGGGCTTGGAATATTAGTTTGAGGATTTTAGCTTTTTCTCTTAGAGGTAGGAAATTTGAAGAATTTCAAGTAGAGAAGTGATACAACCTGATTTCTAGTTGACTTTAGAGCATCACTCTGGGTACTGTGCTAACTTAGCAGCTACTTAAACCAAGGACCAAAAAAGCTAAACACTTCCCATTAAGATAACCAGAAATGGTTGGGCCACCCTCTCAAAAGTTTAGGCAGAGCTAAAAGTTTAGAGAACTGGCCCCTCCAACAACAATGCCCTCCACTCCCTTCCACATCGGCATTGTCAACATGTATGCAAGGCAAGGCTGGGCTTGAAAGATGTCTTTAGGAAGTGAATGATTTTGAAGCAGATAGGCTACTATTCCTCAAAGCCCAGGGAGGAAGACTTTAAAATCACTGTACACACAATTAGGAGGTGCTTGCAAGAAGATGCTTTTATTTTCCGATATGTTATCTGGCTAACTATAGACTTCCAGAATTTTCCCAGCACTACCAGAAAAGAATTAAGGGTCAGGGAGACGGGTTATCATGGGTAACCCCATGAAGGACACTTCACCTCCAAACTCCTTGCAGAAGGTATGACTTTTGAAGCCCAAGAACGCCTGCAACTTCAAGAGTTATCGGTGAAAG
>NW_027548828.1:0-918 GCF_008692635.1 Crocuta crocuta
CCCCCTTAGTCTAGAAGTTCACCGAGGTCAAGATCTGTCTCTTCCCTCAGACTAAGAGGAAGACTGTCCTTTTCTGCCTTGAGGGTCAAGGACTGTATTTTCTGCCAGATTGTACCAGCTCCTGGACACTGGGCACATCCCATGTGGAGATATGTCCTGTGTTTGGGGGGATAGATACATTCTTTTCTTTTCTTTTTTCTTTTTAATTCTTTAAAAAACTTTTTAAAATTAATTATTTAGAGAGAGAGAGACACAGAGAGAGAGTAGGGGAAGGGCAGAGAGAGGGGGAAATATCCCAAACAGGCTCCACCCTGTGAGCGCTGAACCGGAGCTGGGCTCGAACTCCCAAACTGTGAGATCATGACCTGAGCGGAAATCAAGTCAGACGCTTAACCGACTGAGCCGCCCAAGGGGCCCCCAGAGCAGTGCTTTTCAAGCAGAGCACGTTTGGTCCCCCAGGGGACATTTGTCAGCATCTGGAGATGTTTTGGGGTCATCACACCTGGGGAGTGCTACTCGGCGTCTAGTGGGTAGAGCCCGGGGCTGCTGCTGAGTCTCCTGCAATGCCCGGGACGGCCTCCCAAAGCAACGAATTATCTGGCCCCAAAATGTCAGTAGTGCCAAGGTTGAGAAAGTCTGGGATCGACCCCACTTCTAATACGCATCTCCATTTCCCCTCAGCCAGCCGTCTGTGTCTCCCCACGTGTGCCGATTCCCGACCTGCGAAATCCGGTCACCATGCAGGTAGCAGTGACCCTGTGGTGGAGAGTTCCACCCTGGGGACCCGGGAGGGAGGGCCCAGCGCAGGGCCTCCCGCTCATCCCCTCCAGCCCCTGCCTAGATGCCCTGTCCACCGTCATGGCCCTTTTGGCTGAGCTGCCAGGATGCCTGCATTTCCTGGGGCAGAAGGAAGTAACC
>NW_027548829.1:0-919 GCF_008692635.1 Crocuta crocuta
GGGGGCCCCCCCCCCCCGCCGGAGATGCCATTTGCCCTCTTGGGACACTCACTGAACCCCCACTTTCTGATATGCCACCCCTTTCCTTAATTACCCTTTCCTCTCCGTTTCCAAGAAGGAGACACCGAGGTTCCAAGAAATAAAATAACTCGGCCCCGTTTCTACAGCAGTAAAGTTAAAGGGGTGTGAGCAGAGCCCCCTGCCCTGACAGCAAAGTCCACGTCCCTCCGTGGCCGCAGGAACCCCCTGGGGCTGGTTGGAGCAAAGGACCTAGGCAGTGCCTTGTCACCAGCACACAGGAGGTGGGGGCTAGCTTGGCCCCTCCCCCTCCTGTCCACGGGGCCTCCCCGGGGAGTGTGGGCCCAGCCTAGCAGGAAAGCAGGGCCGAGCATGGCATTGACGCTCTGCTGGGCCCCGGGCGCACACGGATAGCCAGCTCCTTGTTTCTAACAGGCTCCAGAAGCACCGTGGATTTCATTCCCAAGAGAAAGACAGCCGATTTCAGGTTCCGACGTTTAAAGTAAACAGAGAGGAAATGTCCTTTTTGTAATTTTAGCCCTGAAGCCCTTAAGCTTCCCATATTCAACAAACGCACTGAGAAAAGATCCAGAGTATCTTGTTTTCTCCTCCACCTTAGTCCACACATGTTACACCTGTCCTTCCCAGGGTCTTTGCAGGGGCCCCGGGGACTTGCGCCTCCCGGTGCCCTGCTTCTTATCCATTCAGGAGCCAACAGACTCACTCCCCTGCTTCGGAGTTCCCCTTTGCCCCAGGATGTTAGCCTGGGGGCAGTGTTTGCAAGGCGGTCCAGTGGCCATAACCGCAGCCACAGGCTTGGTGGCTCAAAACAACAGAACTTCATTCTCGCGCGCTTCTGGACGCCCACGTCTGAAATCTGTTTCGTGAGACCCAAATCAGC
>NW_027548830.1:0-919 GCF_008692635.1 Crocuta crocuta
TATCTGAAATCAGCCTTTAATGGTTCTCTTAATCAAAGTTTTCAAATGAAAACAAGAACCCCTCTTCTCCTGTAGGCATTCCAGCTCACTACCCAAGAGACTTGAGTACTTCTATTAAGGCAACTGGAAGCCCACCTTAGCCTTGAATGGTGACTTCTGCCCAACATGTGACCTGTCCTTCGTTTGCCACTAAATGCAATCCAACAGAACATGCTATGGGGAAAAACAGGAATTTATGCAGTGCTGCCCTCTGGTAAAAGGGGAACACAGCACTCACAGCAAAAGGCCACGGAGGGCTCCCTGAGAATCCAGCAGAACTAAGAGAAGCCTTCAACTTTCCAAATAAACTTTGCAACTGGATCCAGGTAGAGCAGTGCCCTGCAGCAAGGAGTAGTGTGTATGCCAATGAGAGGACCCAGATTCCAAGAACTGTTACAGAGGCTTCCAGAGTCAGTCTCTCTTCCCATTCATATCACACCTTTGCCTTGATTCTTGCTCACCACAAATCCCTCTGTACAGAGGGGTTTGTTTCTAAGTCTAGAACTTCAGCACAGGACTGAGAGACTTCATGAAGTATTGTCCTTCATATCCAGCCATCTTTGGCAGCTCTCCTTATAATGCTTTCACCTTTTCCCTGCGGAGGGACAGAAGGACAGGTGATGGGAGAACCTGGGATCACACTCAAAGGAGACGAACAAGCAAGGCTGCCTAGGCTGTTCTGGCCTCATTTTCTCTAACTGTTAGTCTCTTAAGAGCAACAGAGAACTGGAAAGCAGCAGAATGTAGAGCAGGAAGAGAGCCCAGAGGAAAAGTGTGCTCAGTGATGGTTAAGAGATGAAACAAATTTTCATGGAGATTCTTTGTTACAAGGAGAAACAGTGCAGTCTCAAATCCCACAGCCTGGAAGTTGCCTGATTTA
>NW_027548831.1:0-919 GCF_008692635.1 Crocuta crocuta
TGGTGGTGGTGGTGATATTGAGGAAGAAGAGGATAGTGATGGTGCCAAATTATTGGACTGTTTCTAGCTTTAACTTTACTGATTGTCATCTAGCGTCCCCAAAAGGGCATTTTGCCCCACAGAAATATATAGAATAATGTTCTTTTGATCCCCGAGTGTATTTGCTTGCCATGGCGGCTATCAAAGTTCTCACTCACGGGTGGCTTCAGGCAATGGGAACGTATTCACTCACAGTTCTGGGGTCAGAGGTCTAGAATTAGGGTATTGGCAAGGCTGGTTCTGGAGACTCTGAAAGAGAAACTGCCCACGTCTCTCCCCTGGCTCATGGTGGCCCGTAGTCCCCGGAGTGCCTTCCGTCGTGGCCACACCTCTCCAGTCTCTGTCTTCATCTTCACGTGGACACCGGCATGGCGTAGGGCCCACTGTAATCTGGGGTGGTCTTCTTTCTATCTTTACCGTAATTATCTCTGTAAAGACCCTATTTCCATCTAAGGTCACATTTCTGAGGCCCTATGTAGGCGTTGGCTTTGGGGAGGAGGACACTATTCAACCCTCTGTACTGAGGGCAGGACAGTGAGGGTGCAGAGAAACGACGTGGACACGGCCTGCCCTGCCCCAGCCACGGCCTGGGGCCCTGCTGACAAGCCCTCGGCTCCCAGGGCCCACGGGGCAGCCGGTGTTCGGTGCTGGGGAAGTTCCGGTCACCCCGTCTGTGGCATTTGGACCTCTGAGGGTGGGGACTCACCAGGGCCGTCCTGGCGAGTGCGGGGCAAGGCGCTGATGCGGCTCAGGGCGCACACTCCAGTCTTAGGGGAGCACGGACGGCTCAGCACCCTGCCCGGGGAGGCTGCGTCAGGGCCACGCTCCCTTTGCTTCCCGTACAAAGTTGGAAGAGGAGCGTGGATTTGCCACCGTCGTC
>NW_027548832.1:0-920 GCF_008692635.1 Crocuta crocuta
AACCGTGAGATCATAACCTGAGCTGAAGTCGGACACCCAACTGACCGAGCCATCCAGGCGCCCTTTAAATGTCTGCTCTATTTTTGAATATTCTCCCAGTTGCCAAAACTCACCTAGAGAATCTGAAATGAAACAAAGTCATAAACTGTTTCAACCCATCACTGAAAACCCCATATTCAAGATGGTCTCTGAAGGACTTTTTCTACAGCAGACACAACAAACTTAATGCTACTTATTTTCGTAGAAGATGCTTTAGGCTCCTAATGTATTCTTCCTACTGCTTTTGGTGGATTATTTCTTTCCCCAGCCACCTCGATTCAGCTTTCAGGGGGCTGCTTACTGACACAGAAAGTCACAGGCCCTCAGACCCAAAGCTGCACCAAGAGTCAAGCAGGGGAGAAATTCGTCTACTTGTCCGAAGGTGGAACAATATGCAATAAAATGAATAAAATAAAAACGAGAGAATATGTAACAAAAGGGCATAATTATGGAGTGAAAGTTACTGCTTTTCAAGAAAATGAGTTCCCATCAGGACTCAGTCTGTGATGAGCTAACCACCATGAGAGGGAACTTCCAATACGTCGCTATTGTTGCATACCTGGCCTGAATGAATGAGGGGTGACCTCAACACATCTTAAGTAACATCTAACATGGACTTCTAGACTCCGGAAGCACACAAATGACACACAGAACACATGGCATCTAACCTGACAGTCAGCAGTTTAAGAGCTCCCCTTTACCTCTGCAACCTGCCTGCAATTTCATAGAAAATTGTCCATTTGGGATCTTTTTTTCCTCACTAACTATAGTTTAAAGGATGAATGAAGTTTCCAGCCTGGCTCGAATGAGCTCCCATCAATTTTACCCACTACTACATTCCTGCACCTTTGATGAGAACTAATTAAGCTCATGCGGAGTTT
>NW_027548833.1:0-920 GCF_008692635.1 Crocuta crocuta
CAACTCCAGAAAAGAAGTGGAAAGAGGGAGTAATAATGGCTTCAGCAGAGTAAATGTGCAGCTTCTGGGATGACTGCATTAAAACCCAGCACTTTTTTGGCTAGGTAGACACTGGAGGTTGTGAAATACGCATCTTTATTACTTCACAATGAAGCCTCCTTTCTTATAGGTAACAAATCTAGAGTCTCTCAGTAAATCTGAACAGCTGACATGAATTAATAGATGTTTAGTGTATATGCTTATAGGTTGGAGAAGACAGACTCTAGTAGTGATCACAAAAAAAAAAAAAAGGCAAGAAATTAGAAAAAGAGTGAGTTCTGCAAGAGGAAAGACCGAATGATGTCTTTCGTTATAGAAACCTGAAAGCTAGAAGGAGTCCTGGAGACCATCTGGAGTTCTAGACCAACGCTCCCATTTTCAAAGAGGAATCAAAGATCAGAGAAATTAACTGCTTTGCTAACCACATAGACTGAAAGAGGAAGAATAAAAAAATTGGATCAAAATCTTACTCCAAGTTTCCACTACACTTTGTTGTTTTAGAAATGAGATTTAAAGAAGACAAATGTTTTAAACAAAACTTTTCATTAAATACTTCCACAAATAAATATCACTTTTAACACCAGCTTTAGAAATTGAAATGCAGTGTGTCTTCAGCTCCAAGAAACCAATGACCTAAGACACTAGCGCAGTGGCAGGGCTATTTCTAAAGAAGATCTCTGGTCATCAAGGGATATCTAGAGCCTATTCCTTCTTAATCTATTCTTTACTTACCAGGAATCACTACTTCAGGAGTAGGTGGACTTCCTGTGAATGATTTCTTTCTTACGTGGCAGAGAATGGGCCGAAATGTCCCCTACCCACTTATAAATTCATTATAATTTTATAAATTTATTATTGTCATTTGGGTTAGATAGAAAAAA
>NW_027548834.1:0-920 GCF_008692635.1 Crocuta crocuta
AAAAAAAAAACTAAAAAAAAAAAAAAAAAAAGGAAGGCCTTACTTCTAACAGACAGGAAGTGCCACTGCCTCGGGTAGACAGGGCTGGGACTAGAACCTGGGATCTGTGGTTCCAGATACCCTTTTGATCTGTCTAGGACGTGAAAAATATCTACAGGGAAGAAGAGAGTAAGCTTCCAAGGGGAATCCTGGCCACAAGTCAATCAAAGTCTTCGGCTCCAGTTGAGTGAGGCTGATGGCCCATCGTGGCTAGATTTAATGAGGCTCTTAAGTGCCACAGCCTTCCCTGGGGACACACAGGTCTCTGGGCTGCCGTGCTGCGTGGCACCCAGGGACTCAGGAGACAGCAAGCGTTTCGGGCTCATGCCACTTCAGAGAGAAGGAAAACCTGGGGTCAGAGTGGGGTCACCGATCAGGGGAAGAGGGATCTTCTTGTCCCCAAATTAGGGGACCGAGGCACTGAGAAAAAGATAATAATGGTGACAGCCATGAAAATCTAGTACCATTTATTCCCAGCCCCCACGCATTCAGTCGGACCCCATCATTTAGTCACTCCCCCACCAAAGAGTTGCCGAGCAGCTCTTAAGCTCCAGCAGAGAATAAATCATGTAACATTTACATTCTACTAGGGGAGGCAGACGGTAAACAGAATATGCAACAGAATATAGTTGAAATGAGCACAATGAGCCCACAATGAGTGGGCTGAGAGAATTGTCTGTTGGGGTGGAGACTTCTCTGAGCAAGTCTTTACACAAATGGAGGAACTGGGGGATACAGCCCTGCAGATCTCCAAGCTTAGACAAAGGATACAGCCAGTGCAAAGGCCCTGAGGCAGGAATGTGCCTGGAGGCACACCTGGCACACCTGGGGAGGCACACCTGGCACACCTGGCCACATTCCGGTAGGGCTGAAGGCCTTCC
>NW_027548835.1:0-920 GCF_008692635.1 Crocuta crocuta
GACGCTTAACTGACTGAGTCCCCCAGGCGCCCCTGAATCCACATTTCTTGTGAAACTTTGGAACATATATCAACTGTCATGCCAAGAACAAACAACAATGTAGAGGCTTCCGCAACACAGTACAAAGCTCAGTTATAAATGTGCAGCTTTGTATTTGTGAACTGATACCTCTCTTAATGAAGGAAGAAATTTTAGCGAAACAAACAGTGGAATGCCAAATGAGAAGATGAATCCACAAGAAAAAAAAAAAGTACACCGTGAATGAAAGACTTTGAAGATAAATGCTATGGTGCACAGTCCACAGAATAAAATCAGCCATTTGCACAGTATTGCCACGGATCTACACTAGACATTTTGAATGTCTTCAAATATTTCGCATTTTGTAACAGTCTTTAATTATGTTACTCATTTTTCATGTTGCATTATGTCCTTTTGAATGAACGTCCCTCTTTTTCTTTTCATGATTTTATCGTTTCTGACAAAATTGTCTTCTGGCCAGTTGGTTAACGCAGCAAAAATGCTTGTGCCAACGATGCCGGGCACACACCACAGTCTGAGAGATACAAATGGGAAAGCCAAGATTGGTGGATCAACAGCGAAGAGACAAAAGTCATGAGCATCTAGATGCTCAGTATCGGAAAAGACCTAAGGTCACTGGCTTCACCCTAGATCAGAAGCATCTTTTCTCGGTGGATATTCTATACCCTCTTGATTCCACTCTGCGGTGTGCAGCTCATTATATACGGAGGCAATCCATGCTATCGCCAGATACCGAGACAGAATAATGGTCAAATTCTGCTCAAATTCCACCGAAGCTGGAGGCCACATTATTTGAGAACCCAAACAACCATGATGTTAGACAGTCTTGTATTCTGGCAATTAGGAGTATGGGTTCCGCATTCAGTTGTCATGAGTACTAA
>NW_027548836.1:0-895 GCF_008692635.1 Crocuta crocuta
GTGAGAATCTTAAATGGAGCCCACCATATACCTCCCACTGAAATAATACCAACAACTTTGAGAAGACAAGAAAGATATCTCTACCGTTCACCTCCTGCCTCTACCTCCCTTGGCACCTGGCTTCAATAACTCAGCCCCGGCACCAATCCAAACTTTCTGCACTATCTCTTTGCCATGTACTTTCTGTGTACTGTCACCAAGTGTTGGCTCCACCTTCTCTTTGGGTACCTCCCTCTATATTCAGTCTGACAGGAACCAGGAAGAGGGTGGGGGATGGGTGGGAGAAAGGAGGCAGTGCATTGCTTTCTGAGAGGTTTAAGTCCTAAAGAACTTGGCAGGAGAGCAAATGGATACAACCTCTCTAAAAAGGTATCTGTTGATCTGTAATAAGAGCGTGCTCATTTATAATACCCACTAATTCCATGTCTAGGAGTCAAGGAAAATTGTGAGATATACCAGCAACAATTTATGTTTAAAGATATTTGTCAGATTATTTGCAATAGCAAATAATTGAAAATCACCTAGACATCTCAAAAGAGGGTGATATTTAAATGTTTTAACTAATTAAATATAGTGAAACTGTATGTATTCATTTTATTTTCAAGACTATTGAACAACAGGGGAAAAATAACCAGGAAAATTTTCACAACCTGCTCACAGGATAACATCTGCCAACAGTGCTTATCCCTGGGGAGTGAAATTTTCAATGATTTTTAGTTTTTCTTAACAGAAATTTTCTTTACAGCATTTCTATTTTTTAAAAAGTCTATTCTTCAGTAGAAATGTGTCCTCTGAGAATTAGAGCAATGCCAAAGTCTCACCCAATATTCTTTTGTATGTGTAAGACACTAATTTTCAGACACACACACACACACACACACACACACACACACAC
>NW_027548837.1:0-921 GCF_008692635.1 Crocuta crocuta
ACTCAGCCTCGCTCGTACCCCTCCACAGGCACACATGATGTGGCAACAGAGGCCCAGATGCCCCAACTCACCCCTACGGAGGGCACCAGCTATACAGCCTGTCCTCCGGCCAGCAAAGCAGTTACAAAATGAAGCCTGGCCCCCCATGCCCCAAATTAAGCTGGCCCCAAAGGTGATCATGCAGCAGGGGCCCAAAGGAAACTTCCGTCCCTCGGTTTCATGTGCTCCTCCCAGAAGGCTGCTTTCCCAGGCTCTACAACAGCCAGGCTTCCCCTGGCCCGAACCGCAAGGCCAGGAAGAGGGGAGGGCAGTGGAGAGGGGGACCGGAAGATCCAGCCGGGCCCGAAGCACAGCAAGGCAGGGCTGCTGGTCGCTTCTGGCCACGTGTTCACCCCGAGAAGGAACCGGAGATTCAGGTTCACGGGTGCGGAGCTCAGGGCCCCTCACAAAGAACCGGCACCTCCTCTGCCAGCTGCTCTTGACCCCGCACATCCTCCAATTTGTCTCCAGGAACATCTGAAATGCTCACCCCGGGAAGTCCTCCGGGACGCCCCCGGACAGCCAGCTGCGCCCTCCTCCACCTTTCCACAGCCTGTCTGTTGCTGCCTCTATTTTTTCTACACGTTCCACGTTCTATTTGTGTTCCATTTAGTTTTGAACTTTTTAGGTAGAAGTCGTTTCTAACCCACAGAAAAGCTGCAAGCATACAAATGAAATCTGTACAGGGATCACCAAGTGTGAACATCTCCCCACATTCGCTTTACCGTGCTCTCTGCATACGGGTTTCTCCTCCAATCGGGGGGAGCTTTTAAAAGTTGCAGACAGGGGCGCCTGCACGGCTCAATCGGTTAAGATCCCGACTTCGGCTCAGGTCACGAGCTCACGGTTTGTGGGTTCAAGCCCCGCGTCGGGCTCTGTGCT
>NW_027548838.1:0-920 GCF_008692635.1 Crocuta crocuta
TTGATTAATTTATTTTCAAATGGCCCAATTAAGGCTCCATTTGAAAGGTTCTGAGCCCCATTCCCTCTTGTTCTGGACAAGCTCTGTGAGACAGGGGTAAGAGTTTTCTTGCTGTAGCTCCAGCACTTAGACTGTTCCAGGTCTGTAGTGGGTGCATAATAAATACCTGTATATACTGAATGAAATAAACAGTGTTGCTGTCACGTGCCTCAAACATGTCTGCCAATTCTCCCCCAGCATGAATTTACTAAATACTAGGAAAGTACGGAGAGATTTTGTTTTAACAATGTCAGATACTGGGAGCGAAGTGGGGTTTGCCTCTATAAGGAATGAGCTACAACGGTCTGCACAGGAAACGTCCGGTACCAGGCAGTGCAAGCTGTGTTAGGAAGTGGCGCCTCTGTTTGTACCTGGTACGACCCTTAGCCTTGAGATCCTTTTAGTGACTTAGTTCAAAAGGAGAGTGTTGACAGTGAACTTCTTGAAGCCCTGACGGTACTGGCAGTCAAGTCAAGGCTTTGAGTGAAGTAGGGGAGTAAACAGTCGTGGTTTCTGCAGCTCCCCCTGAAGCCTTTGTCCCACTGCGGCAGTGAGAAAGAGGAGAGCATGGAGACCAGGCCCGTGTGTAGCCCAGGTGTGAGTTACGTGCTAGATCTGCTTTAAGACTGTATGAATGCCAGTAGGGCGGAGGGAGATGTGTGAGGATGCCACTGAACAGAGGCCAACTTCTGGAACATACATCGTGATGGTGGATGATTCCTGGCCTCCTAAATGAGTATATTTACATCATGCTTGTGAGAGGTGGGGGTAGCAGCATGAATGGGCCTGTCGTGGTGAATCCCACACTAGGTATTTGTGAAAACCTGAAAGAGAATGGCTAACCTGGGGCGCCTGGGTGGCTTAGTCGGTTAAGCGTCCGA
>NW_027548839.1:0-921 GCF_008692635.1 Crocuta crocuta
CAAAGGGGAGCCTGAGGCGTAGGAGGCTAAGAACCCGTACAGCGCAAGTCAGCATGCTGGAGCTGGGAGTACACCCGTGCCGAGCTCCCCCGGCAGACCCCCTCCACCCGCAGGACCCGCCCGGGTCCCTGGTGGATTCCCCCCTGGACCCGCCCCTGGTAGATGCCCTGCGGCCCCGTCCCCACCTGCTGGGCGTCGAGCTCCTTCAGGTTCAGCTCTAGTTAAGGTGTCCTAGCCGACGTCAGAGACCTGCAGGGCCAGCCGCCTGCCCCACTTTGCTCTGTGGTCAGTCCCTGCCCCCCACAGAACTGCCTCCACCCCTGTAGGGTCCTCTCTCGAAGGCTACTGGGCACCTTGCTGACAAGGTCCTCCATGAACTGCTGGTGTTCCTACGAGGGGTCACTCCCCGTCTCCCCCAGATCAGGCACCAAGCCCAGCATGTGGGCAGGGAAGGGAAAGAGGACCCCTGGAGGAAGAGGGGGCTCACTTAGGCCCAGCCTTGAACCCAAGCGTGTGACGTTCTGGGTCCGGGCCTACATCCCCCCAGCCCCAAGAAGTTGGAAGTCTTCTCCATCCGTCTCCCACGGCTGGTCCCTCTTTGAGGGGGCTCCCTGCTCCCCACAGTGCAGACAGCAGCTTCCCCATCATCCAGCAAGTGTGGTGAGCCCCTCTGGACGGATTTTTTTTGAGCAGGCTCTAAGGATACTTCCCGGTGCCTGCCGCAGACCTGGCAGCCTGGTAAACCCCTCACGCAGGGGAGGTGGGCACTCCATGTAAAGAGGGGACATGCATCCTCACCCCCAAGCCCCCAGTCAGGCCACCAGGGGGCAAGACCAGGCCCAGCCAATGTGGCTGTGGGTTCACGGCTCAACTCTGTGAGTCTGGTTTCCTCTGAGGAGGCTGCCGGCAAGGGCTCCTTGC
>NW_027548840.1:0-921 GCF_008692635.1 Crocuta crocuta
GGAGCCTGCTTCAGATTCTGTGTCTCCCTGTTTCTCTGCCCCTCCTCTTCTCGTGTTCTGTCTCTCTCTGTCTCAAAAATAAATAAAGCATTAAAAAAAAAGAGAGAGAGAGAGAATGAGGAGATACTCAGATACGGTGAAATTCACAGAATTCCATTGCCATTCCATGGAACAACGTGTGGTTAATGTCTGGAATCAGGAATAGAGCGCTGTGTAAAGGACTGGCATTCAGATCTGCATTCCTGGCTCTCGGTATGACATCACTGTACCAGAAGAAAGATGTTGCATCGTAACAGAAACCGGACCTTTGTGGGGAGGTGGCCTGTCAATGGGCATCACTCATGCACCTCCCGGGGACAAAGTAGGCATGAAGTTTCTTTGAGAGAATCCACAGCCTCTGTGGCACTTATATTAGCAGGGGAGGAGAGGGAAGGGTAAGGAGGGGGAGGAGCGACCCTGAACTTGGCAAAAATTTCTTTCTGCTCTTGGAGCATGCCAGAGCACCTATCCTATCAAGCCACTGTCAGAAGCCTTCTGGGTCACTCGGCTCTGATTGGACGGGCCTGAGGTCAGGAAAACGCTTCCTGAAAAGTGATGTGTAGACTGGGACTTGCAGGAAGGATCTCAGTTAGAAAGAAAAATCCTTGCTCAGAATTTCAGCTGCAGTGACCATGAATGGCTGCAGGAATCTGGAGTCATAGATAGAAGCCTTTTACATGCAAGTGGCTAATTCAGCATCCTGAGTCTAGCACGCATTAGTCAAATGAAGTTCTGTTGGGGGAAGGGGGTAGGTGGGGGGAGGCAGCATACCTCTCTCAGGACGGTTATTATGCTGATAGAGTCCTTATCATAGAGGAAGGTTTTCAAGACTGTAATTCGTTTTCACCCATTGGCTTACTTTGGGCTTGCCAGAAAAAAAAA
>NW_027548841.1:0-915 GCF_008692635.1 Crocuta crocuta
TAATAATGTTACTGTATCTTTATGCCTATATTGAGCCCTCACTATGGGCCAGGCACTTTAAGCATGATTTTCCTCATTTTCGTTTTACATTTGAGAAAAGTGGAATAAAGGAAGTTCTCCAAAATTCTCTAGTTAAGCAAAGAATTTGAAAGCTAGTTCTCTCTGAGCTCATGTCTAAGTGTGATATCAAATTCATGCTGTTTGATCTCCTTAAATGAAAACTCATTAGTACAGATAAGAGCCAACTTTTCTCAACTGAGTCAAATGATGTGGTCAGCCCATATTTTATAATGTGTCGAGATCATAAAACAGGGAATGTAAATTCTGTTAGGGTAGCTAAATGGCCTCCATGGCTCTAACAAAACCAAGTACTGGGTGACCCCAAGTGGGGTTAAATCCCCTAAGAAGTAGTTGGAGAGTCTTAGACTTCAGTTCCTGGAGGAGTTCATGGGTAGTCTTAAAGCCTCCTTCATGTGAGGACAGAAGGGGGAATACTTAACCAGGATCATGATTAGACCAGAAGGTCCTTCCAATTCTCTTCTTGCTTGTGTATGCATTGCTTCTCACGGTTGGAGTCTTGTTATTCTTTTTTTATTAAGAAAACCCTGTTGATTGAGTTACTACAAAGTGATTCATGCTTTCACATATAAGAAATATTTCTAAATCTTTTCAGCATCTGATATTTGCTATGATCTATAAATTTGCTTTGAGTCAGCTTCCTTTTAATACATACATTTTTGTGGTTATATACTTCTTACATTGTATTTCGGATTATAAGCTTCCTCAGAATAGTCTGAAATTAAAACCACTTTACTTGCTGATTCATCAAACAACAGCACACACACAAAACACCCTTTACATAGAATTAGTGAAAGTGGTGTCTGTGTGTGTGTGTGTGTGTGTGTGTGTGTGTGA
>NW_027548842.1:0-921 GCF_008692635.1 Crocuta crocuta
CTCGAACCCAGGAGCTGTGAGATCATGACCTGAGCTGAAGTCGGAGGCGTACCGACTGGGCCAGCAGGTGCCCCATGACATTTTTAATATCACAACATGGCAACTCTTGAAATCTAATTCTCTCCTGTCCCCAAGATATTTCTATTGTTGTCTGTTGCCTGTTTGTTGAGTCTTTTCTAAACTAATTTTGTTAATTCTATTATCCTTTACCATGTGTAATCTGAGGCCTCTGTTTCATTATCTTAGTGGCAGCTAATGATCCAGCAGAGATTTCTTTAAATGTCTGGATACAAATTAAACAGAAAACAAAAAAACCAAACCAAAACACAACAATTTTCTCAAGGAGCTGTGTGTGTGTGTTTGGGCAGCCCTTCCAAGCTCAGTCAGGCTTATTTCAACTCTATCATAGCATTTACTTCCTGCTTCTATAGAGTATCGATGTCAGCAGGCAGTGAGAACTTAAGACCTTCTCAGATCTTTCCAGAGCATAAAGACAAAACAAAACAAAACAAAACAACCTCTTAAGTCTGTGCATGGCCTTTTAGATGACAGAACTTTTCAAAGCCTTTGTGTATAGCTCATTCCTCAGCTGATCCTCCTAAGGTTTTGGTTAGTCTATTATTGCCCCAACTGTTACCTATCACCTCAGGCAGTAGCAACCTAAGAGATTAGCCCATAAATGTTTTCAACGAATGCGTCGAGGGAAGCAGCTTTTTTCACACTAAGCTGGTTCCAAGTAGGGCCAAAGTAAGACAAATATTTTTAAGCCAGTCTTTAGGGAGCCACCAGACAGGTCAGAGCAAGTAAGTCATTAAAATTTTTTGCTAATGAGGCCTATTTTGCTCCGACTGGTATAGTACTTGTAATGTATGCTTTCTTTTCTTTTTCTTTTCTTTTCAATGTTTATTTATTTTTGAGAGA
>NW_027548843.1:0-922 GCF_008692635.1 Crocuta crocuta
CTTCACTGTGAAGACCTAAGGCTCCTGGCAGGAAGAGTGTTTAAGGAAGGAAAGGTTCCTCTCTGGAATGATGAATTAGAAAAAGAAAAAAAAGTAGCTTCTCAGAGTGAGAAGGTGCTGTCTCCAGGAGAATGGAGAATGATCCGGACAAGCTCCTACTCCACATGAGAAAGGTTTCCCCCTTGTGAGAAGAGGACTAAGAAGTGCCCCCCCCCCCACCAGATGCAGCATGGGGTCTGCATGTTGGAGAGGGGAATCGGGGCTACGTTTCAGTGTCCCCACCCAGTGACTGGGTACTCTGTGCAGTGCACAAACTGCACAACTGTTCAAGGTGGCTCTGTCGAACCCTGGTTACGCTCCTCAAAGTTATTTTCTCCACTTCATCTCCCAAACTTATTTCCTCTCCTTTATTCCATGAACACCATACCCCTACCTTTTAAATACTGTCTAAAAGCTTAGAGTTTCTACCCATTAAAAGTCACTTGGCTTATGTTTTTCAATGTATTTTAACTTGGGCACATTTAATGTAGCACAACTCTGTAATGAGAGACATCTGGCTAACTAGGTGGCTCCTTGGTGAACACAGTGCTGCTTTTGAATGTCAGGTCCACAACCTTGAACCCGAGGCAGCCCCTCCATTCCCAGAGCAGAAGGAGAAGCCGCCGGGAGTGGTGTGTGTTCCTGCAAGTCACTCTGCTAACATCCTGCAGCCGGGCCTGCAGGGATCACTTCAGGGCGTAAGAGGATGATTCAGAGTTCACAGCCCATTGATTTCCTGGCCGTGGCTGCAGAAATGTCAAAAAGGTGCCAGCTGTGGCGGGGGTTGCTTTGTGATCCGTTCTCTTTTCGGCTGACACTCGGTTTGTCAAGGCTGCCAGATAGCCCATGATGACTTTCAGTCACTATAACCTGGGCTGCATTT
>NW_027548844.1:0-922 GCF_008692635.1 Crocuta crocuta
TTCTGTGTCTCCCTCTCTCTCTGCCCGTCCCCTGCTCACGCTCTGTCTCTCTCTCAAAAACAAAATAAACATACAAATAGAAAGGAAGGAAGAAAGGAAGAAGGAAGAAAGAAAAAGAAATCAACCAAAGGCAAAGGCGGGCGCCAAAATTCAGTCTTGAGGGAGGACAGGGCTCAAGCGGGATGCTGAGCTCCAGGGGCCCCGCCCACCGCACCACGCCCCGCGCCCGCCGGCACCGCCCACCACGACTTCGGCTCCCCCCCCTGGGCATGTGGTCCTCCGAGACCCTCTGCCCGCCTGACTTGTGTTTATCGACTCCGCGGACTGTTCACTCCTGCCTCTGTGTGCCTCTCACGTTCTGTTTTCCTTTTTCAGCCAGAAAAGTGAGTCCCTGAGCAGTCAGCCGGCCAGGCCCGCAGGTAACACCCCGCGCCGGGCTCTGGCCGCTCCCCACCCCAGCGGGCTCCCCAGGGCCGCGCACCTGCCCTGACCTCCCGGATGGAGGGCCCAGAGCGCGCGCTGCGGGGCCGGGGGCTCCCTCCCGCGATGCACAGGGACGCCCCCGGGGCGGTGGTCGCTTCCCTGAGGGACCTAAAAACAGCAATAGTTCACCTACAGGAAGGGGCTGCCAGTGGCGCGGCCCCCCCTTCCCGGGGCGGGGGCGCGGGGAACAGCGAGGGGTCGGCCGGGGCGCGGGAGGGGTCAGGCCGCCCTTCCATGAAGGCCCTGAGGAGGGGGCTCTGCGTCCTCGCACCCGCATCCCAAACGCCCCCCCCACACACACACGGCACCCTGCATAGACCCACACCTCCACACACACCACACACCGCACCCCGCACACACACCGCACCCCACACACACCGCACCCCACACACGCACACCGCACCCCACACACACACCGCACCCCCACACACGCACACCG
>NW_027548845.1:0-922 GCF_008692635.1 Crocuta crocuta
CCCCCTCCCCCGTGGCCGACCCTCACCTTGATGAAGTAGTTCCTCCCCGCGACCACCTGGCTCCTGAACTCCACAGCCTTAAAAGTAGCGAACTTCTTATTCTCCCGCTCTTCCAGCTGGGCCTTCACCTAGGGGAGGGGACAGAACGGGGACATGAGTGGCTTCCCGCCTGCTACAGGACCTCACACAGCTTCGTTCTCACAGGGAACATTGCAGACGGAATTCCCACGCCCGCCCATTCCAGATCTTCTACAGCAAGAAGTTCTTTATAGCGGAGAGGTGCGTTAAATGGTCAGCTCTCCCAATAAAGGGCAGAAAACTCCCGAACTCTACCGGTTTTCAGGACGGGACTTCAGCATGTCACTGGCCCTTCGTTTTCTAGGCATGGGAGCTTTTAAACTTTTCATCATTACAACCCTATATACAAGTTTGCACCCCGTTTCCCTTAACAGCTGAACAGTATGATGGAAAGGCTGTATGTAATTATTTACTCTTAGAGATGTGTCACGAGTGTCTTCGCTACTTCTGTCCTGAGTGCCCCGTGACGCAGGAGGCGGCAGGCACAGGGCTTTGCAGGTAAAAAGCACTTGGCTGCGTGTTTATTTTATTCTTAAATGTTTATTCGTTTTTGAGAGAGAGCGTGAGTGGGGAAGGGCCGGGGCGGCTGCGCTCTGAGCTGACAGCAGCGAATCCAATGCAGGCCTCAAACTCTCAAACAGTGAGATCACGACCTGAGCTGAAGCCGGACACTCAACCAACTGAATCACTCAGGTGGCCCTACTGCGTCTTTAAGATGTAGGGCCTTTGTGCAGAAGCTGATCCTTGTCTTAAGTGCCAAACAGTAATCTGTGCAACCTCAGGGTACATGCTGGGTCATGTGCCTTTCTCCTTGGGGCCGGTGCTGACCTGTGTCTGTTTTTTT
>NW_027548846.1:0-922 GCF_008692635.1 Crocuta crocuta
CCTTTACTCTCCCATGCAGTCCACTTATGCCCTCCTTCCCTCCCAAAGCCTTCCCTGGACACTCCTCTCAAGTGCTCATCTAAAATCCCCTCTCAATGAATTTTTACAGCATTTACTGTCCCTATCGGCAGCACTGGTTCTTCTAGTCTAACCATTCTGTGTGTGAGATACAACTGTTAGATGGTTCTCGAGGGAAAGGACTCATCATGCACCTTCCCCTTCTCTTCTCAGAGCACCCAGCAGAGTGTCTATGAAATAAGAGGTGCTCAATGAAGCCCTGCTGAATTCAATTGACGGTAACCGGTGAGATGGTTACAGAGGAGATTGCTCATCTTAGATGGGACTTGACAGAGAACAGTGCCAACTGCAGACCATACTGCCTCTGTGGAAGCAGAGGGCGACCCCATTCCCGCTCCCAGAGCATGTGAGGCAGTGCTGAGGGGAGAGATGCTGGTTACCTCTTACTATTGTTCCTCTGTTTGGCTGGTGTTTTGGGGAGTTGAATTGGCTCCTTTAAAGCTCCTTTTAGGTGAATGATCCTCTCTTGAATCACCTCTCGAATGTTCTTGATCCACTCCTGCTTGGTTTCTATGTTGGAGGCCTGGAGTGCCACAGAGAGAAATAGTAAACACCTCATCTCCCTTTGTCCTGCTGAACACAGTTCTCAGTCCTCCTCCTGCAAGCTTAACCCATTATTTTTAAGGACAAATGTTTGAGAAGTTCATTTCTCATTTTACGCAAATGACTCTTCAATCCCAGGGACACACTTCTGCAACTCCTGGAACGGGGCTATAACCTCAAGACTCAATGTAGACTTGTACACGGGTGATTTTCAAAGTATTTAATACCCCATGTGGCACTGACCAAGAGGGTGGGAGCATACATGGAGGTCCCCTGCCGGGCCAGGGATGAACACACCAGT
>NW_027548847.1:0-922 GCF_008692635.1 Crocuta crocuta
AATGTCTGATGTACATCAGAGGGCAATAATCAAGATAATAGAGAAAAAAGCAGTACTTGTAGAGCTAATATCTGAGAATGTTCTCTAATTGCTGAAATACTTTAATACCCATTCCCCAAGGGCCAATGAGTCACAAGTATGATAAACAAGAGAAATGTTTATATTTATATCATAGTAAAGCAAAACACCAAAGAAAAAGAGATTAAAAACAACAGCTAGCCAGCAAGAAGGCACTAAAAAGTAAAAGCAAGTGGAGTTGTGGCTAACTTCTCAAAAGCAACAATGGCAAAAAAAATGAACAAAAAATTTGTTCAAGCTGAGAGAATATGAATGTGAATTTAGGATCTTAAACTAAGAAAACAGCTTTCAAGACGGAGGTGACGTAAAGATATTTTCTATCCTTTTGCTTAGCCGTTCTTACTCTGTGCTATTTACCTTGTCACAGAATGGTTCCTTCACCTCTGTGTTCTGGTAGGAAAAGAGAAACAGCAAAAGGGAAAAATATAGGCTAGTTACTCTCTTCCTTTTTTTCCTGGAAGTCCCATCCATACTTCCACTTAAATGTTGGCCCAAACTCCATCACATATTCTCACTTACTTGCAAGGGAGTCTGAGATGCATTGCCTCCCCCAACAAAATTTAGTTTCTATTTGTGAAAAGGAGGAGTAGGCTGGATATTAGATAAGCCACTAACCAATTAATGATTTATATTACAGTCAAGAATAAATGGGGAGGCTGTTTACTACTATCATTTGAGTCTTTTTATTTTTTATCATTCCATCAGCAAGCCAAACAGGTGACTTTAGTAAGCAGGTTCATATGCTAGGAATTACACTGGGTCATGGGTACAGAGAAAAATCAAATATGCTTCCCACTCTGTAAAGTCTCGTAACCTTATGGGAGATGTCAGGTAGAAAAAAAAA
>NW_027548848.1:0-922 GCF_008692635.1 Crocuta crocuta
GGATTCCAGCAGGTGGGCGACCAGAAGTTTGCTGCCTGTATCTCTGCTCTTCTTTTCCCCTCCTGGCTGACATATCGGAGCTGGGATAAATGTTCCCCTCCTTATCTGCCAGCGGGGTGGGCATGTTTTTAAAAGAGCAATATGGTGTTTCCATTCACACATCCGTGCAGCCTCATACACTTCCCACCCAAGGCAGAGGAGGGAAATCCTCTCCGTACTCGATTGTGAGCATCCAAGACCCCACCCTCTCCAGCCTACCCCACCTTCCCTCCCCCGAGAGCGTAGGAAACCAGACCCCAGATGCGCCCCCACCTCACACCAGAACCCCTACTGCCCTGTAGGGCAGGGAAGGAGGGGCAGCTCTGCCTGACTCCGGATGCTGAGGTCTGAGTTCAAATCCTGGCTCTGTTCCTTCCTAGCCGCGTGCCCTTGGACTAGTTAAGGAACCTCTCTGAGCCTGTTTGGGTGGTTTTTTTTTTTTCTCCTTTGTAAAATGTGTGAAATAATGACCAACCTCTTGTGGTGCCTGGATGGATCCATCTATTCTTAGATGTATGGATATAAACCCCTCAAAGCCCAAAGCAGGGCTCATCATAATGATGGGGTTAGAGGGTGGGGTGATGGGGTCACGGTGGGTGGGACCTCCTTCCCCAGCGGCACCTGCTGCTATCGCTCCCGCTCCCGGGCCCGGGACCCGGACAAGCCGACCCTCACGCATGCTCTTCCGTCCGCAGACATGGGGAGCTTTGAGGAAGGCGAGAAGCACCAGAGTGTCTCCCACGGGGAAGCGGCCGTCATCCGCGCCCCACGCATCGCCAGCTTCCCGCGGCCACAGGTGACCTGGTTCCGCGAAGGCCGCAAGATCCCACCCAGCAGCCGCATGTAAGGCCCTGCCCTGGGGGGTGGGGGGGTCACAGGGGGC
>NW_027548849.1:0-921 GCF_008692635.1 Crocuta crocuta
GTGTCTCCCTCTCTCTCTGCCCCTCCTCCACTTGCACTCTGTCTCCTTCTCTCTCCCAAGAATAAATGAACATTAAAAAAAATTTTTTTTAAGTTGGGGTGATTTGATAACTGGGATCTGGAACTCTCTGGATACTTTATGACTCATGTCTGGGGCATTAACGGTGGCTGTTGGCTAGGACATCAGTTTGGGCTGTTGGCTGGAATACCTATATATGATCTTTCCTATGGTCTGGACTTCTTCAGAGCATGGCAGCTCAGGACTTCTCACATGGCAACTCGGAAATCCAAAGATGAATCTCAAGAGAACCAAGTGGTAGCATATCTTTTCTGACTAACACTTTGCACTGTTTCACCACACTCTATTGGTCAATGAGTCATCGAGGTTGGGCCATATTCAAGAAGAGAAAGCCCTCACCACCATCACCTTTCACTGGTAAGAGTACCAAGGTATTTGCAGATATGTTGTAAAAGCACCACATTGACTTAACAGAGTGGAAAAAGCTGGAACTTTCGAGTTTGTAAAAGAGGGCACAAATGAAAACAAGGCAACCAATCCTGTAGAATTCCACTAAGTCTTGGGAATTAAATACACCAGATATCAGGGTGAGGGGACAGAGGGATGAAGGTTAAGCTTGGAACGGGAGGAAGGGGAAACCTCCATATAAGGAGCACTCAGACCCTCCAGATCCTTTCCCTGAGTTGCACACACAGACCTCCAACTTATTCCCATCCCAGCAGGAAGAGGAAAACTTTTGAGAGCAGCAGTGTGAAGTCCCCAAGACACTTTTAGGGAGTCTACAAGATCAAAGCTATCTCTTTTTTTTTTTAAGTTTATTTACTTCTGAGAAAGAGACAAAGAGAGGGAGCACATGTGGGGGAGGGGCAGAGAGAGAGGGAGACACAGAATTCGAAGCAAGCT
>NW_027548850.1:0-923 GCF_008692635.1 Crocuta crocuta
AAAAAAAGGAAGTGTTTGTAAAGGATTGGCATTTTCAAAAATTTTTATTAACTGTTTCATAAATTTAAGAAGAAATCCGTGTGAATCTGGGTATTTTGTTGTGTGTAGAAATTTTTCTTTACTCTTTTTACTTATTAAAGGTCTATTCATATATTATACTCCCTCTTGAGTTTAGTCAGATAATGTGTACTTATTTATATAGGAATTTAAATTTGCATTACAGCCTTTCATAGCTTTATATATTTATCAGGTGAGGAAGAAAAATAAGGAGTAATTATGTGGAAGAATAAGATTTTGGGGCAACTATGAATACCATTCTCACTTTAGGGAAACAAATGATAACTATCACAGCTGAACTTACTACTTATATTGTGTGGGACACAGTACAGAATCCAAACAAATAGGTAACTGTGTCATTTGATTTTGGATTTTACCAAGACCAGAGACTAAGCCCACTTTCTCTTTTACATCAATAATTAGAGGAAAAAAATAAATTTGGATAAAGGCATATAAAATGACATGAAAAACGAATGGCATTGAGATGTGAACAAGTGGTTAACAATTACACATACATGTTAGGCAATATCCTAACTTCATACACATATAGACATAATACTAGTGAATACAATGTATAAAAAATTCATGTAAGACAGATACTAAAACACTTAAAATTATATTAGGTAAGAATAATGCCATCATAATAATAAATTGGGTTATATAATGCAAAAAAATACACTCTTTACAAGTGCTGAATACCATTATTAGAAAATTTGAGTAGTCCAGGAGAAAGACAAATTGGAAGCGTTGTCGATGAATAAAGAGAGGATGCCAGAGAAACACATGCCAGAGACAATTAATGTAAATGGCACTCTTTAAAGCTTAAAAAATCATAAAAGACATGAAAGCAGAAATCTTTTTTTTTT
>NW_027548851.1:0-922 GCF_008692635.1 Crocuta crocuta
GGCTCTCTGCCATCAGCACAGAGCCTGCTTCAGATCCTCTGTCCCCATCATTCTCTGTCCCTTCCCCATTCATGCTCTATCTCTCTCAAAAGAAAAATTAATAACGGATGCATTGAGTTAACTTGTGTATAATGTAGTTACAGGTCTAAGTGTTTTGGGGATTTTTTTGCATATGGGTATTTGCCGGTCTCAGCATCTTTTGTTGAAAACACTAACCTTTCCGTATCGAATGGTTTTGACATCTTCGTCGAGAATTAGTTGTCCAGATATGTATAGGTTTATTTCTAGACCCTAATCCCATTTCACTGTTCTGTGCCCAACCCCGCATGCCTGTGGCACGTCACTTGTCACTGTGGCATTAGAGCACGTTTTGGATGGAGGTAGTGTATGCCTTCCGGTTTTCTCCATTCATTTAGAAAGTTGTTTTGGCTATTCTGAGTTTTTGGCCTTTTCACATACATTTTAAGATCAACTTGCAGATTTGTGCAAATAATTCTGCTAGGAATTTGATAAGAATCACATCAAATCTATAGATCAAATTTGGGAGAACTGCCATCTTAACAAGACTGAATCTTCCAATCCATGAATCTGGAACATTTCTCCATCTATTTAGATCCACAGTTTTCTCAGCACTAGTCTTGTGCTTCTTTTGTTAAATTCATTTCTAAGTGTTTGATTATTTTCAATGCTATCATACATGAACTTCCCCCCTAATTTCATTAAAATTGTCCATTGCTAGTATATAGTAATTTTTTTGGTATTCCTTAGAACTTTCTAAATACAGGGTCACATCATCTGCAAATAAAGAGCTTTATTTCTCTATTACAATTCGAGCATAATTTTCTTCTGGCCATGTTGTGCTTCTTGGAATCGACAGGTCAGCACTAAAAAGCAGTGGTGAAAGTTTTTTTCTTTAATTTTT
>NW_027548852.1:0-923 GCF_008692635.1 Crocuta crocuta
AAAAAAAGGAAATCTAGCAATTAGCATACATTATGCAGCTGCACCCAGCTAGCGTACGCACAAACATGTCTGTGTGAGGGACAAGCCGGCCCTGTTTTGTCTTGTCTCCTGGACCGTCTTGCCCTGTTCACAGCCTGCCATTTGCCAACTAGAGACGCCCGCCCCTTCCCTTCCTCTGCCCGCAGCTTTCCCAGCCACGGCCCGGCCCGGCCAGCTTTACTGGCTCGAAGAGTCTAACGAGTTTCTAATTCAGTTTTGGCTCTGGAACGCAGCCAGCCACTGCTGCCTAGGGCTTGCGTTTCCCTCTACACGTTATCAGAGAGCAGGCAGAAAGACAAGCCTTGTCACTACTGGACTTCCATGGGGAGGATCCTCTTGGCTGCACGCTACCAGGCGGCCTTGCTGACGCACACGATACGAGGGCTGAAGGCAGTCCCTCGGAGAGCAGGGGGAGAGAGGGGGAGGCACACCTCTGGGTGTTCTTGGGTAGGAACACGGCTCTGTCATCAACAGGCTACAGTCCGGCAGGACGGGGAGAAGAACCAGACCCCACCGAATACTCGCTGGGCCACAACTCCGTGCATTTTACGTACAGGTGCCTGTCACAGGACAGGACCCTGAAATACTGTCCACCGTGATCCAGGGGCAGATCTCTCCTCTCAGGTATGAAACGGGTTCGCATGCTGCCCTCACTCCCCTGGACTCCCATATGGCTCACAGAACAGCAGTGCTCCTCAGAGGAAGGCTCTGTATAAGCCATAGAAGCGGTTACTCCAGGAGAAAATGGCAAGAAAACACTCTGACACTTCAGAGGCGCCTGGTTGGCTCCTTCAGTTAAGCGTCGGGCCTTCGGCTCGGGTCATGATCTCTCGGCTCAGGAGTTCAAGCCCTGCCTCAGGCTCTGTGCTGACAGCTCAGAGCCT
>NW_027548853.1:0-921 GCF_008692635.1 Crocuta crocuta
AAAGCCCATCGGAACCCAAATAACAGACTGCACGGATCTGACGGCAGCTTCATCCTCGGCCCCGTGAGAGCCGAGTCCCAGAAGCGCGTGAGGCCGTCAGGGCCAGAGAGACCGCCAACCACGGGGCGCCTTCCGGAAAGGCACACGGGTCTCTGGCCACCGTATCGGAGCCCAGAAGGCTGCCTGGAGTGACAAGATGGCTGGCATCGCCTGAGGGAGCCCGGGGCCCCTGCGCCGCCCGCTCCCATGGGCCCCAGTGCGGCCGTCACTTAGGTGGCGGCGAACACCCTCCGCAGCCCGGGCGCCCGTCCCGGTGCCTCCTCCACACCCCGCGTGCAGCTCGCTCACCCCATGTGCAGCTCGCTCACGCCCGAGGCCAGTGAGAACACGACGATGTATGTTCCGCCGCAGACTGTTCTCTAAGGAGCGGATGCCTTCTGTCCCACACGCACTTTAGTCAGTCACTACTTCAGGAGAAACTATCAAGGAGACGGGACGTCACGACTGCACGTCCCTGTCACCACCCCCCACCCCTCCAAGGTGCATTCCTGCCGCCGGCGGCGTCCCCAAGGGTCCGGGCGGAGAGGAGCGAGCAGCTGAGCCCCACACGCATCGGCCACACGTCTGGCAGGCGCTACAGCCCTTTCCTTTCTCTCTCTGGGCCGCATTCTCTTAGAAAAGCCATCTAAACTCTCAAATTACACACTAAAGTAAACTTCGGCCCCCAAAACTCCAGGATCTGGGAGAAAAGAAAGAATGGTTTACACAGAAATTTCCGTTTCTACTCCCTTAACCCCAGGTAAAGAGAAGATAAAGAACATGACTTCCAACATATTAAACTAGTCTATAAGAAGTTCTGGGTTGTGTTTTTTTTTAATTTGACAGAGAGAGAGAGAGAGAGAGAGAGAGAGAGAGAGAGAG
>NW_027548854.1:0-923 GCF_008692635.1 Crocuta crocuta
ATAGCAAGAGCTCACCACGGAAGAACAGTTTACGCTCTGCATGCCTCACACTAAAAACCAGTTTCCTTCCCCTTCTGTGGGTACAGAGCTCTGGAAACGTGTTCGAACAGGATAAGGACATTTGTCTTTGTCCCCGTCTCAGCTGCCTTCATGCACCAATTCTCTTTCCCACAAGGGACGCTCCCGAGAGCTCTTTTCCTCCTGCATCTGCCCTCCCCAAGGGTCTCGCTGGACGCACGCTCATCGCCAGGGTATTACAAGCCTCTGCTGCCCTCTTTAACAATCTTCCTCCAAACCATTTCCCGGCCAAACTTCCTCCTCCTGCAGAGCATTCCAGTGAAGAAGACAAACATGGAGTCAGACGGCCTCGTGACTCAACTGCAGGGACCCAGGCAACTGAATGAACCCTCCTGCTCCCTCCTGTAGAACAAGAATAATAATAGTGCCAGCCTCCTGGCCTCCCTGCAAGTTACAGCAATACGTGTAAACCCTAGAACAGGATGGAGCAGTCAGGAAGTGCTTGGAAAGCATTAGCTTCTCTTACACCGCTTACTCTGGTTCTGCCTCTTTAAAAACGCCCACCTGATTTATAAAGTCATGCTAAGGAGTAGATGACTATTGGCTACATGTGTCATGTGCCGGATTCCTTAATATTGGGCTCCTGACATGGTATACAAAATTTCATGGACACAAGCATTTTTGCCCTCTTATTCTCAACTCTGGCAGCATGTTAGAATCATCTGGAGAGCTTCCTTTTATTTATTTATTTTGGGGAGTGGGGAGCAGGGGAGTGGCAGAGAGCGAGGGAGACAGAGGATCTGAAGCAGGCTCCGCACTGACAACAGAGAGCCGGATACGGGGCTCGAACGCACAAACTGCAAGATCATGACCTGAGCTGAAGTCCGATGCTTCACCAACTGAGC
>NW_027548855.1:0-924 GCF_008692635.1 Crocuta crocuta
AAAGAGTGAATATATTCACCCAAATGTTAATAGTGGTAATCTTAGGTATGAGCTGATAGATGACTGCTGTTTCTTTAATTTTTGTATGTTCCTTAATATCCTCAAATGAACATGTATCAGCTTTGGAATATGGAAGGAAATTTTGTTTTAGAACAGATGCATTTGTGCTTTCACCCATTCTGTGCTCGATGAAGCTAGTTAATCTGAAAACTATTCCACCTTGAAGTGTTAATGAGCTAATAAGTCATTTCAGGGTGAGTTACTTTTCAAAACTGCTGAGAACACACCTCTAACTGCACTTGTATTCTGTCTACTGGTAGCAAGGGCCTGGCTACAGTGGCTGTTACCTAATGTAAGAAAACATGAATAAATCTGCTTGCTGTCTACACAAATTCTTATAAACATCTAATTAATTGAAATAATCCCATTTTAATCAGTTGGTAACTACCCTTTGATTCCACTCATTTCTCTCTGTAAGGCCTTGATAGAACATGGCTTAATCTTTCATAAAGTAGGAATAGAGTTCAAACTGAGTTACATTCATTCTCAAAAACTTCCCCAGATATTAATACACAGTTTTAGATCTATTTATTTAATTGGAATTTGAAAAAGTGACATGTAAACTAGGCTGTGTATAACTATAAATGAGAAACTTACAGTTAGCTGTGATTATATCATAGGGAGGCCCAAAGTCTTGCACCTAACCACAATGTAAGAAAATCCATATAGAGTATTGGTTGTGCAAAATACCAATTGATGTGAATTTTAGCTTTAGAATGATTCACTTACACACCAGTGTCTGCACATGCATGCACATGAATACACACACACACTCACACACACCATTGCACCACCACCACCACCACTACACTCGGAGGAATGGAGAAAGAGGAATAACGTGATCTTGTTTTCCCATTGCCCCTA
>NW_027548856.1:0-924 GCF_008692635.1 Crocuta crocuta
AAAAAAAAAAAAACCCAAATGAGTCGTTGTGAGAAGGAAGGGTGTGTGGCCTGAGGAGGAAGGAGATCACATTTTCCAAACCTCTGGCTCATGTTTAGCCCCATGACATGAGACCCAGCCAGCTGGGGGCTGAGAGGCAGAAGGAATGGAGACCATGTGTGGATAAAGACTTGAGAAATGGGAGGTGGGGCGAGGGGCCCCTGGGAATCGGCAGCTCGGACACGTCGAGGGAGATGTATGAAGATGCTCCTCACGCCATTGTTCCTAATGCTGAAAGAAGTAGAAGCAACCCAGGGGTTCACTTATGCAGCATTGGTTGAATAAGTTATAGCACATCCCTAGAGTGGGAGCAGCGTATCAACAGAGCCCGAAAAAGGAGGCGACAACTAAGGAAGGCCCCCGGATGGAGCCGCGTGGTTCCCCCATGGTGGGTCACTGAGGGAAACAAGGTCCTCCCCCAGTCCAGCCTGAGGGGAGGGGCCCTACACTGGTTCCGAACCAGCTTCTGTCACATATTCCTTTATATTACGTTTTCCACCCCTGCTCCCTAGCACAGCTCTGGCCCCCCAGCACAGCTCTCCCTTCTTGAGGGCAGAGCTCCCCTGTTCTGTGTCTGGGGGCTGCCCTGGGCCCAGCACAGCATCTGGGGACTGATTAGCTGGGGGCCAGGAGGAAGGGCGCATCAGGGGAAGGTGAGGGAGGAAGAGAATTCTCTAGGAAAAAAGAAACAGGCAAGTGGAAGGGCTTATGTCGGCAGAGCAGGATCGCTGCTCTGGGAATGGGAGAAGCACAGCGATGGCCAGTGGAGGAGACAAAGAAATATAGGATCCAGGGACTCCTGGGTGGCTCAGCATTGAGCGTCTGACTTTTATTTCAGCTCAGGTCATGATCTCATGATTTCGTGGGTCTGAGCCCTGTGTTGGG
>NW_027548857.1:0-924 GCF_008692635.1 Crocuta crocuta
CCAGCCTCAGGGACAAACCTGTTTCAGTCCCTGGCAGAAGGCAGAAAAGGTACCTGTCTCTTTGTTCCTGGACGAAAATCCCCTGAGGTCGGAGTGGATAAGAATGCTTTCAGGGACCATCACTTGTGCGTTGAAGGGACGGCTGCCCAGCACAGGACTCTCTGAAGCTGGCTCACCATTATTCCTCGTCGAGGGGCTGTTCACATACTGAGGGTCATGTGGCTTACGCATGTGCACAGTTTGCTGGCCCACAGAGTCAGCATTTTCATTGCTGGGACTGGATATGGGGTGTAGGACTGAAGGGTGAAACCAGTAGCCTGTCTCAATACCAACTGAAGTCCCTACATCAACCCTCGAGATCCCACCCAACCACCATCGAGAAACTGTCCTAGGACTCAGTGCTCAGAGACTCTACCTTCCCCTGACTGTCCTATATCATGGACCCTTCCACTGGGCCTGAGGTTTCTTGTTGAAACTTGCTTTATGCTGACCCCTGACCCACGTCAACCAAACCCAAAGCTTGTACTGAATCTGAAACAGTCTGTGAGCCCTCGGAATATCATACCAGTGGGCAGGAGTAACTATCACAAGGTCTTAGCTCTGCATACTTAGAGCTGCCCGGTCCTGCGAGGGGCAGAAAAGAAACAAAACACGGTAGCATCAGGCCTGCCTGGACGAATGTCATTGCCACATTCAGCACTAGACCTGACATCACAAGGGCTCGGTCTCCCATGGACCCAGACCTTTGCACGCTGGGAGCTGGGCTGGGCCATGACCGTTGTCTGGTTCTCGTTCTTCCAGGCATGTATCAAAGGAAAACTCTGTTCTCCAGAGAAGATGGGCACTTGCAAACAGCCCATGATAATATGATCAATTGCATAGCCCTTAGGAAAATGCAAACCCAATCCCCAGAGACAGAGAGGG
>NW_027548858.1:0-924 GCF_008692635.1 Crocuta crocuta
CCCCGTCTCTGCCCCTTCCACTGTCTCTCAATCACTTTGAACTTGTACTTGTCAAAGTACAAGGGATGGATGGACGAAACGGGTCCCCATCGTGGAGCGTTACCACCTGAGGGGGTCTCAGCCGGAAGCCTGGGCTTCAACCCCGGGCTGACACCTGGAGGCCCTGGAACCTTCCCTCTCAGGACCTCAGTTTCCTTGTCATCCAGTTACTAGCACAGGATGGATGACTCCCAACGTGCTGGGAGGTCCTGAGGCCCAGGGGGTGGGGGCGGGGGTCCCTTAGCTGCTCCCTTCTTCCCCTGCCGCCCCCTCCCCGCCCCAAAGAGAAAATCTAAATCTGAATCGGCTCATTGGCTGAGCCGATGACTCAGCCCTAGGGGTGGTGAAGTGCAGGTAAAGGAGCAGGCTGCCTGGCAACCCACTTTGGATCTTCAACAGCGGGCCAGGCACCCAACGTCCGGCCCTCAGCAGCCCGGTTTCCAGCTTCTTGAATCAGCCCCGCGCACACCTGAGTCTGTCTCCAAGTCTGGTTAGCTTGACTCTTTCTGAAGCGCCCTTTTCTCATCTGTCAAGTGGGGATCCTAAACCCTGATCCGCTTTCCTCAGGAAGCGGATTGGAATGAGGACCCATCAACAGCAAAGACGCAAAACCAACCAGCCAAGAGTAAGGGTCCCCTTCATTCCGTGGGAGGAGGCAGAACCAGAAAGCGGAGGAAGTTGGGAGGCGGGCCTAGGCAGCCTCGGTCTCTTCAGTTGTAAACTACGATAAATAACACCTTCTCTTTGGGATTGTTGAAAGACCAAAAAGAGCATGTGGGGATTTGCTGGCACACGGTGGGTGCTCAGTGACGTCAGGCAAGTTATTTTTTAAATTGTTTTTAATCTTTATTTATTTTTGAGACAGAGACAGAGACAGCGAGCGAG
>NW_027548859.1:0-923 GCF_008692635.1 Crocuta crocuta
AAAGTCGGACGCTTAACCGACTAAGCCACCCAGGCACCCCCAAGTAAACCAAGACCTTAAAAAATTTATCCCCACGTCCCCTTTCTTAGGAAGCTTTTGGAAGACTCTGAAGGAGAAGGGAATAGATGAAGAAAGAGGAAAGAGATGAAGAAAATTTCTTAGGACAAGGACGCATGAATAACGGTGACTTAGAGAGTAAATTCAGATTGGAGCATGCAAAAAACAGATGACAAAATCAACCTGAGTAATGGAAGAGAGTTTTAACGAAGGGACTGTTTAAAAGATGTCAGTTGAATTAAGGGAGCCAAGAAGTATCCCAGGGTTAGTAACAGAGGATGCCTAAGCCTAGGCCTGAATGGGCCAGGGAGGTACTGGAAGTTACATTTTACCAGAGCTACTACTGTAGTTGAGGAGCCACCTAGTGGGAACTGTGGCCTTAAAGGAACATAACCCCTGTCAAATCACAGGAGGAAGGTGAGGGAATAAAGAACCCAATCCTCTCTCCTCCCTCCCATTGGGTACTTTGTTCGAGCTGAGCCCACTGGAAGCCAGAAGAATGCAGTCTATAGAGGTCAGCCGCCTTAGACCTGGAGCAGATGCAGAAGGATGAGTGAATCTGGGCAAAAAGAAAATATCCAACTTAGAGCTAGAGAGTGAAGGGCTCCAGGAAAGAGATGACTAAAACAAGCAAGAAAGAAACTGATATGTTACCTGATTTATTTGAATGTGTGCATTAAAGAGTAAATTGATTCTTTTACCAGAAGGCATGGGAATGTATTGGTGATTTAACTAGAAAGGAAAATATAACTTATGGGGAGAAGGAAATGTATAAGTAAATGCTACAGCAGGGACATAGATTAAGTACTCTAGAAATGTAGGTTGTAGGGGCGCCCGGGTGGCTTAGTCGGTTGAGCGTCCGACTT
>NW_027548860.1:0-925 GCF_008692635.1 Crocuta crocuta
TATATAAAAGAGTTTTATCAAAAGAAGCACTACATGCAGTAATAAAAATTACAACAAATCCGTACATTCGTAGAGGGTTTACATTCCTCAGAGGACTTTCACATGAATTATCTCATGCACTCCCTTCTGCAAGGGAGGTTTGGCAGAATAAATAGTATTCCAACTTCATAGTTAAAACATGAAGGTATTGGGCCACATTATCTTACATATTCCGTCTGGTTTAGGCAAGTAGACACTCTGTGGGAGATTTCTTCTCATCGAAAAGATGGAAATCAAATCTACCCACCTAAATCACATAGCTGTTAGAGGGTCTGAGAACAGTTTTAAGAAAATGTTTTAAATATACATGAAGTGCTATGTGGGAAAATGGCTTTATCATTTTTTCTATCACCATTATTGAATATACAGTGATAATATTTTAATAATTTAGGGGGCAGCTATCTTAAATAGTTGATCAAATTAATAGAAAGTACCTGCAGTCGCAAATCACTGCCCACCTACATTTTGTTCTAAACAAAAGAAATCAATAACTATTAGAGAGTTTCATGTTTTTCTGAAAGTAAAACTCTGGGCAAGAGGAAGAACATTGATCCTTTGGATACATCTCTCCACCGTGGGATGCTACAAGAAGGGCCAGACTAGAAAGAAAGACTTTGTACTCCTCTTTTGTCTGGCCAAATGGCTAATGAAACATTTGAAATATAAAGAAAACCACAAAAAGTAATTAATTAATCTCTATTTAAAATTACCTGGGCATCCGTTCTTGAGAGACAGGTACATATTAAATTTTTTTGCCATAGTTATTATAGCTTTCTTTTCATAAATACACTATAAAGTAAAAATAATACAGTAAAATACATCAAATATAACAAGAAGCCATCCTCATCACTTTCTCACTCTTCCTGAAGTTACAAATATGCATTTT
>NW_027548861.1:0-924 GCF_008692635.1 Crocuta crocuta
TTTTTTAGTTTTAGCTCTTGTATTCAGATCTTTGATTCATTCTGAGTTATTCTTAAAATATATATTGTGAGATGGGGTTCACTTTTATTCTTTCACATGTAGGTATCCAGTTGTCCTCACCATTTGTTGAAAAGACTATTCTTCCCCTATTAAATGATATACTTGTCCAAAATCAGTAGACTATAGATATTTGGTTGATTTCTGGACTCTTAATTCCATTTTGTTGTTCCATATGTCTATCTACATTATTGGAGCTTTTTGATTTGCATTTCTTTTGTTGGTAATGAGGTTGATCATACTTCATGTTTCCTTGCCATTTGTGTTTATTTTGCCATGACCTGCTTATTCATAGCCTTTCCTGTTTTTTGATTGGGTTGTTTTATTTTTTTGATACTTGATTTTGTGTACTCTATGTATTGTAGAATTATTTATTTATTTATTTATTTATTTATTTATTGAAAGAGAGAGCACACAAGTGGGGCAGAGGAGGGGGGAGGGGGAGAAAATGAATCTTAAGCAGCCTCCATGTTCAGCCTGGAGCCAATGTGGGGCTTGATCCCATGACCCTGGGATCATGACCTTAACCAAAATCTAGAAGTGGAAGCTTAACCAACTACGCCACACAGGAACCCCAGACATTACTTTTTTAATCTGTCATATATGATGAAAATATTTTCCTAGTTTATGACTATTTGTTTTTGACAAATTGATTTTTTTGATGCAGAACTAATCTTTTCAGATCATCACGTTTATTATTTTCTGTGATTTCTTGGTTTTGTGTATTATCTTTCCTGCTTAAAGAGTATAAGTAAATTTCTTTTATATATTCTTCTAAACTTTGTTGTTTTTTTCTTTTCAAAAATATTTATACCATCTTTGGTATAAAAATAACATACTTAAAAATAAATTTTAAAAACCTCCAAA
>NW_027548862.1:0-925 GCF_008692635.1 Crocuta crocuta
ACCAGGGTGTACTTTTCCTTTGTGTTCAAAGCCACAAGGGGCCTGAATGCCACCTGGCTTCTCCTGGGTATGTAGGTAGGCCCGGATGGCCCAGACTGCTAAAGCCTCAGAATTTCTCCACGTTGTGATCAGTTCAGGGTCCTGAGCCATGAGAAAGGGGAATGTTTGCTTCGACCTTCTCCCATGAGCTCTGGGCTGGAGATACCAGAAGTGTCCATAACCTTTCTTGACGATGGGCGTCTGATGTTCCCCCCCATCAGAGCTCGCTCTCCCTGCACCCTCCTGTAAGGGAGCTAGCGACATGCCAGGCTTTCCATTTTCCATCACAGTAGTGACATCTGGCGGGCGGGGCACAGACAACCACTAAAGCTGGGTTCCCAACAATCTAGACTTTCCAGAAGTCCTTTTTCCCTTCTCAGACTATCGGGGATTTTCTCCGGGCTACCTACCAGCGGGAGAGCAGGATCTAAATGCTCTCCTGGACTCTGGAGTTAAATGGTACCGACCAGAAACGCAGACAGGCTCCCGGCACATGAGATCGACAGTACACATAGAGAAGGGCCGCGTGGCTGTGGGAGGCAGCCTGACAGACAGCGTGAGGTAGACACCCACGTGCTTAGGGACCGGGGCTGGCTGGCTGGGAGGGGAGAGGAGGGGGGTGCACATATTCCTAAGTGGCGTGGCACGGAAGGTGTGGATTTGGGTGCAAGGGGAGCCACACTTAATCACACGTGGGCCTCAGAGCAGAGTTGGCAAAGGTAGAGGGTTTGCGGGGATTCTGGAATCCTGAGCCATCTCTCCTGCCTCCTCTTTCCCAGACCCCATGCTCCTCCCCGCTCCCCCTTCTCTCCTCCCCAAAATCCAGCTGAGTTCCTCCTGTTTCAGTTGCCCTTCACTACTGACATGCTGAGGGTCCCTTCCCCTC
>NW_027548863.1:0-913 GCF_008692635.1 Crocuta crocuta
ACACACACACACACACACACACACACACACACACACAC
Organism: Crocuta crocuta; assembly: GCF_008692635.1. Lineage (NCBI taxonomy): Eukaryota > Metazoa > Chordata > Mammalia > Carnivora > Hyaenidae > Crocuta > Crocuta crocuta. Next base: position 39 of record NW_027548863.1, read on the forward strand.
TAAAAAACACAAACAAAAAAATTCCCATACCATCTTTGTTGATGTTTCATAATAAAAAAACATTATAACACCAAAAGACATGTATTTGGGGTAGACGAACTCTCCTTTGAATGAGATAAATTTAATTCTATTATAACTTTATTGTGCTTCCCATAGCTAATTTGTTCTCCCACAGACTAATGGAAGGAAACCCTGTGAAACCAAATGGATCTGTGGGTGGGCATTTAGAAACCATCGTTCTAAGGAATCTATGCCTTGCGATCAAAAGCTAGTTTACTGATAGAAACCCCTGTCATTAGCTTGTAGTCCTGGTTTTAAATAAAAATTTTAAAGTCTTTCTTCTGTTATGATCTGATATTGGTACATGACATTCGTGGCCAATATGGTATACATGTTTTCTAAAACACTAGAAATGCAGCTTAAGATAGTTTTCACATTTGTGTCTTTGTCCAGATATACAAACAAGTAATATTGGCTTCTAAAGTGATATGACCTTCTTAAAGATAATCTATTGTGTAAGATGCAGTCAGTCCTCATGAAGTTAGTCTCAACCTCATATAAATCTTAAAGATCACAGTATACATAGTTGGGCAGCTGTCTCATTAAGTCTGTTCTCATTAATGTTCTTGATGCCATTCTGTTCGTTATAGTCTTCTTGTTATAAGATTGCTATATAAATGATATATATTGCAGGCCATGGTTCAAAGTGTTACTGACTTCCTATGACTGTATAAATGGCAAACAAAATGAGATAAAAAATAGAGAAATAATAGTTTTACAACACTGTTAATGAAAACTACTATAAAAAGATTTCACCTAGAAAGTAGATGCCAGTAAAGAGAAAGATATATCTTAAATATCATAATATTGAATAT
>NW_027548864.1:0-925 GCF_008692635.1 Crocuta crocuta
AGCTGGGTCCTTTGCACAGGTTCTCACAAGGCTGTAACCAAGGTGTCAGCAGGACTGTGCTTTTATTTGGACACTCAAATGGGGAAGAATCTGCTTCCAAGCTCATTGAGTTTGTTGGCAAAAGAATTTCCTTGTAACTGTATGAGTGTACTTATTTCCCCATCTCTTTGCTAGTTGTCGGCTGGAGACTTCCCTTAGGTCCTAGTGGTTGCCTGTGGTTCCTAGAGGCTTGTCTTAGTCCTTTTGAGCTGCTGTAGCAAAATGCCATAAGCTTATGAGAACCAGAAATGTATTCTTCACAGTTCTGGAGGCTGGGAAGCCCCAAATCAAGGCACTGGCAGATTCAGTGTACAGTGAGGGCCAGCTTCCTGGTTCGTGGATGCTGGTCTTCCTGCTTGGCACAGGGCCAAAGGAGCTCTCGCAACCCTCCTTTATAAGGGCACTTAATCCCATTCGTGACTTACCTCCTGAAGCCCCCACTTCAAAATACTATCACATTGAACATTAAGATTTAACACATGAATTTGGGTGAGTGGGATCACAAATATTCAAAAACTACTTTTCATTTTTTGAGGAACCGACATACTGTTTTCCACCGCAGTTGTACCAATGTACACTCCCGCCAACAGTGCGCAAGCATTCCTTTTTCTTCACAGCCTCTCCAATGCTGGTTATTTCTTGTGTTTTTGATTTTAGCCATTCTGAGAGGTATAAGTTGATATGTCACTGTGATTTTTTGACTTTAAAAAATTTTATTTCTACATATAATCTATTGTCAAGTTAGCTAACATACAGTATGTACCGTGTGCTCTTGCTTTCGGGAGTAGACTCCCATGATTCATCCAATTCCACATATGAGTGAAAACATAGGATATCTTCCTTCTCTGATTGACTTATTTCACTTAACATAATACCCTCTAGTTCC
>NW_027548865.1:0-916 GCF_008692635.1 Crocuta crocuta
GTTCAGGAATTGTCACTTCCCCGTTTCATCTCTCTGGTCTGTCCTGAAACCGACTCCCCCCATGTCCATTTCCCTTATCCGACACACAGTAACAGAGTCACACAGAGCTGGGCTGGGCGGGAAGCCTGGGAGTGGGGGAAGGGTGTTCAGAAGGCAGGAGAAGCAGAGACCCAGGATCATCCGAGGCACTTCCTGCACCCGGACCTATTCTCAGCCGCCATGTCCCAGGGATGCCATTTCCCAGCCTCGCACCCACCTCCTCCAACAGCAACCCGCTGCTTCTCTCCACGTTTGCCTGCGGCAGGCAGGACGACTCTCTGCCTCTTGAGCCCCTGGGCGAAAGACTGACCCTTGGCTAAGATGCTGGCAATAGGCTGAGGGGCGGTGCCCTCTACCAACAAATGCTGTAATTCCGGTCGCCTGAGAGATCCGTTTTCAGGTTAGTGCAGCATGGAGGGACACCCCCCCACCCAGCCCAACATTCTACCACTCCTCCCACGGCCGTCTGTCAGTCGTCAGGTATGTCCTTCCAGCCCCCTTTCAGTGCGACACACCTCCATGCTTGCCCAAGTGAGAGCGTGGTCACGTGACCTACCACCAGCCTCACGTGACCGTGTAGTCAGCCTGTCTGCCGCAACCCTGCGGCACGGATGGCAGAATCTTCTGCCCCTGAGGTTGAGATGCTTGCTAGAAGAATCTGAAGCTCCCGATCCTGGTGAAGACAGCTGAAGGAAGGCTGGGTTTAGAGCCGGAGCCTCCAGCGCTAGGCCTGAGCCTTGCTCTTTAGGAGCACAGGGCTGGCGAGGAATACTCGATGAGGAAGAAGCTTGGAGACGAACTGATTTTTATTACTCTGTATGATACTCGGGCCACATATTCACACACACACACACACACACACACACACACACACACA
>NW_027548866.1:0-925 GCF_008692635.1 Crocuta crocuta
TCAGCTTGTCTACAGGAGCCTACCACACCACACATGGCCCGCACCGAGGTGATGCTTGGGCTGAATCAGTATGTCCCAGGCGAACTCACACCCTTGAAAATAATGGCTTAAAATAGGAATGCTGACACCACCTTCACTTAGACAGCACAAATGCAGGGCTGCAATTTTCTATGCTACTTAATCTCCTGATACAAAAACCTCTATTGCTCAAGGGAATTCTTCATCCAGTCCAAAGGAAAAAAAAATATTCTCTCAAGGATGTAATAAGTTAACAAACCAAATTAGCATGTAGTAGGGTTTTGCAGCTCTTATCATCCACATTAACCTCAGGGCTCTCCAAGGCTAATGTCTTTAGTTGTGCTGTTTTTTGCTTGCTGTCTCCAGACCAGTAACCTTGTTTCTCTATGGGGGAATTGAAAGCTGGGCTCTTTGCAAATCTCCCTCTGATTTCTGTCTTTTGGTGGAGCTAAGCCTTCAGTTTCCAAGGTCAAATGAGCTAACCCCCTTCCAAGAGGAGCTTACTTCTGACTGACACACTAAGGGGCTACTCTTTTTGGCAGACCCTTGCACGGGCATCATTAAAACACTGCTCTGCTATTTGAAATGCAACTTTCTTCTCTGTGCACATTTGTGGGCCTCGGGAGAGACATGTGGAGCGGCAGCGCCACCTGCTGGTCTTCCCTCCATCATTTTTGCAACACTGTTTTGGTTTCTGCTTTTGCATCAGAGAATGAAGTCCCGTGAGAATGCTCACTCTGGGACTCTGTCACCCACATGCAGGTCAAAAGCTGGAATATCTTTAATATCCTTTTTATTAGCCCCTGCCTAATAAAAGATTTATCTTAGGCCTAAATTTTGAGATGGAGGAGGGAATGGAAAAGTCGAAGTGGGAAATACACAAAATGTTTGTCGATTCCCAGTGGCA
>NW_027548867.1:0-926 GCF_008692635.1 Crocuta crocuta
AAAAATAAAAATAAAAATTCGGTCTGGAATATCGATGCGCTGGAGCCCTTGGAGGAGGTATTGATTTTCTTCCAATGATTATAAAGTCGAAAAGGATTCTGACAGAAGGTGTCTGACAGTTGCCTACAGCTGGGCCGCAAAAGAGGCAGAGGTTGTCCAGGACGCCAGGGTACCCGCCATGTTGAAGCCTGGCTCCAGGATGGATGGCAACATCCATCGCACAGGTTTTCAGCTCCTGCTGGGGGTGCCAACTGTAACGCACGGAACAACAGAGTAAAGGTAATCCAAAGACGGAGAATTCTAGGGAAGGGTCTTCACGAAAACAACATGCTGGCCCCCTGCTGCGGCCCAGCAGAAACGGCCATTTCTGGTCAAGACAATCAGTGCGCCCACCAATGTCAGCTCCAAGTGCAGAAAGTAATTCGCGAGGCGGCGAGCAAAACTCAACCAAGATATCCAACGCTGTTACCCATTTCCAGGGGCCGTTTGGGTGGGGCCTCGTCTCATGAAGCATTATTTTATAAAAAACAAAACTCCCTTTATTGGTCTTTCGTTCACTAAGAGATGTTATTTCTAACGTAATTAGCGACAATGCAAATGTTGGGACTCAAGAGACAAACTCTGCCTGGAGGTCATATCTACCCCCTGGACTAAGTGGTGCGGGTCACAAGGCACAGAGACCAACGCTTCAGGACGCCCCGTCTGCCTCCTCAGAGCCTGGGACAAGACCTGGTGTCCCATGCCCTTGACTGACCCAGATCTGTGAAGTTCATGATCGCCAGGTTAAGTACTTCCTTAGCTTGTTTTAGGCTCTTACAGACCAGTCTGATTGAACATATTTAACCTGGGGAAGTTGTAAGGTCCATTTGTAAGCACGTGTTTCTGCCTCTCAGACTCTCACACATATCCCCCAACCACCCCGCGGC
>NW_027548868.1:0-925 GCF_008692635.1 Crocuta crocuta
CCCAGGCGCCCCTCACTGAGTGTGTTTTTAAGGTCCATCCAGGTGGGAGCAGGTGTCAGCATGCCTTCCCTTGTCACGCCGAACAGCGCCGCTCTGTGTGGCTGTGCCACGTGTGGCGTTCGCCTGCATCAGTTGATGGGCGTTTGGGGTTGGTTCCGCCTGTTGATATGAACGTCTGTGCCCCCGTGTTTGCGTGGATGTGTGTTTTCCTTTCTGTCGAGCATCTACTCAGGAGCGGTCACCACGCCGCATGGTGGCTCTGATTCACCGAGGACCTGACGGGCGTCACGGCGGCCAGTCTGGTCACATTCCCGCCAGCAGAGCGCCGGCCTCCTGCGCTGCCCGTCTGCACTGACACGCCTTCGCCTCCACGACCCTTTGTCTTTTCATGAGATTGGTAGTAAGGTCCCCTCTTTTCCTTCCTGATTTTAGTAGTTTGGAGTCTTCTCTCCTTGGCCAGGCTGGCTCCTGGTTTCTCACTTTATTGAGCTTTCCGAGGAACTGGCTTTGGTTTCATTGATTCTCCCATATTTTTTTCCATTTTCTCTTTCATTAACCTCCATTCTGATTTCTATGAACTCTTTCCCTCTGCTTTCGTGACATTTACCACGTTTTCTTCTTCCAGTGTTGTCAGATGGAAGGTCAGAAAGACTTGAGGTAGTTCTTTTTTTTAAGATTTTATTTTATTTTATTTTTAAGTTTATTTTGAGAGAGTGACCACGGCAGGGGACACAGAGAGAGGGAGAGAGAACCCAGGCAGGCTCCCCACTGTCGCTGCAGAGCCCAGCTCCAGGCGTGAGCTCACAAACCGCGAGACCACAGCTTGAGCCGAGATCAAGAGTCAGACACGTAAGCAACTGAGCCACCCAGGTGCCCCGAGATAGTTCTTTTTTAACGCACTTAGCGCACGAGTTTCCTTCTAGCG
>NW_027548869.1:0-926 GCF_008692635.1 Crocuta crocuta
TCCTAAAATGATCTGTTGCTCAGGATGGCCCTGGTTGTATCCTCATGGTACAACTGGCTGCATTCCTTCAGGACATGGATGGGGAGGGCCTGATGACATGGACTCATCCACATCATGGATGTCACTCTCCAGGCAGTTTTAACAAAAAACTTCCTTTGACTTCCCTTTCCAAGAACCTACCTTCTTTCTTATACTCCTTGACCATCAATTTTCTCAATAGAACGGTACAAATTTGCCAACTTAACCTCCTCAACACCTATTAGTTATTTAGTGGATCCACATCCCACTACCTATTTCTGCAAGCTAGCACTGTTCCTTCACTCATCCGATTAATATTTATAAAGTGCTGAATTTGTGCCAGGCACTGACCTAGGCTCAGGGTGAGCATAAAAGATATAGTTTTTACCTCAGAATAACTTAAGACACCACCACTCCCCAAAACACAATTAGTGGGTGAAAGTTAAGCACATATTATCAACAACTCTTAACAATAAAGCCCTGCAAAGTGGGTTTGATTAAACTCTTACCTCTTTTTGAGCCCAGTGTCTCTCTCTCAAATCCCCTATCCTTCATTTAGTGAATACCTGGCTGTTTCTCAGTTCTTGCTCCTTTTTCTGGCTTAAAACTAAAGAAGACCACCAAACCACCAGGCAAGACAAGGTGTGGCTTCTCATTAACCTACTTTAGTTCCCTTTCTGAAAAGAGATTCCTAATATTTTGCCTTTGTGTTTGATGTCCTCAGTTTCACTATGTTGCTACTGTAAGTAGATTTATTTCTATCCTGATTATAGCCCAGTGTGCTTTATCCATTTGAGTATTCATCCTTCTTCAATTTTGGTAAATTCTCTGTCATTATCTCTGAAATGTGTTGCATCTCCCTAACTCTCTCTATTTTCTCCTTTGGGATTCCTTTTTTTTTTTTTTTT
>NW_027548870.1:0-927 GCF_008692635.1 Crocuta crocuta
CTTGGAGTGATGATCGTGTAAAAGAGGGTGAGAAATTTTCCCTGGTCTTTGGAGGCACTGTTACCTGGTCGTAGGTACATGTAGATAATAGTTCCATAGAAGATGGACACGACAGTGAGATGAGATCCACAGGTATTAATTGCTTTTTGTTGGCCTTCTTTTGACTTTATTCGTAGCACAGCTTTGGCGATGTAGCCATAGGATATCAGAATCAGGCCGAGTGGGGTAAGGACAATGACGATGCCCAAAGCAAAAACAGACATTTCAACTGATGTGGTGTCTATACACGCTATCTTGACCATAGCTGGCAATTCACACAAGAAATGGTCCAGAAGGTTGTTTCCACATCGAGGCAAATTCAGGGTGAGTGTACATAATAATACAGAATTGGCCAAACTAATGCCCCACACTGTGATTATCATCTTGAGACAGAGATGCGGGTTCATGATGACCAAATAATGCAAGGGCTTACAAACAGCTGTGAAACGATCGTAGGACATAACAGCTAAGAGGAGGCACTCAGCGGACCCCAACCACATATAAACGTAGAGTTGAGTGACACAGCCCACGTAGCTGATGGTCTTGTCAGGTCCCCACAAGTTAACGAGCATCTGAGGGATGATGCTCGTTGTGAAACATAGGTCCAGGAAAGAGAGGTTTCTGAGGAAAAAATACATTGGTGTGTGGAGATGGGCATCCAGGAGAGATGCAAGGATGATGGCTGTGTTACCTACCCATGTAATGAAGTAGAAGAGAGTGACGACTCCTGATAGGACCATCTCCAGCTTGGGATGGTCCGAGAAACCAAGCAGAATAAAACCGTGTAGAGAAGTGTAATTGTTTTGGCCCATAGTCCTTCAGTGGCCAAATCCTAGAAAGAGAAAAGCAGAGGTGAAGGAGGATGGGGATGAAGATGAGGAGGAGGAG
>NW_027548871.1:0-927 GCF_008692635.1 Crocuta crocuta
GGTTAGGACTGCCTGAGATATACTGTAGCTGGGACATGGGAAGGACCAAAGCTCCGAAATCCTACAAAAGCCAGAATTCATTTTCTATAACATCATGAAAAAGACTATCCCTTTTTCTCATTAAATTAGCCCTCATGTCTTCAATGCATGAAAGAATTTGAGCATGAGCAAAAATATTATCCCCACCTTGTATCTTTATACATCTGAACAATAAACAGCAGAGCATGAACAGTCCAAGACTAAGGTCACCCCAGTGATGCTTCAGTCATTAGAATGTCTCCTGTTTCCTTAAGATTTTGGTAGATGGCTATCTCATCATTAGTGTCTAATATTCTTCTTATTTTTATATTTTTTTCTTTAAGATGATTTGAGTAAAATAAAGCAGTGATTGCTGGTTGTTACCAGGTAACCCTGATTCTCTAACCATTGGCTTCTCTGAAGGAATTATATAATTGAATGACAAGTCCATCAGAAGTGGACACAGGCCTTGCACACATTAGACATAAGCATCAAAATATGGTTCAATTGTTTTCAGAAAAAACAATTACCTCTGTTCATAAAGTGCTTTGTCATATCTTACAACTTTGGCCAAGATAAACTTTAAAGATTTGTATTGAAAAGTCTACTATGTGGAAAGTTAAAGTTTTCTGATTATTTGAGACAGTTGAATTTTTCAACTCAAAAAAGAATATTTTAAGACATTAATAACTTCTATCTCACAACATTTGAGGAGAATATATTCAAAAGAGAAAGCAGCTTCATTATGATTTCTCCCTCATTTCTTTGAGGTGTATTTCCATAATTTAGAATACTTGGTTTTAGACAATCAAACTCTTCTTTCAGAATTTCTTTTGATTTGCAAGTTCAGACTGACAGTCCAAAGAGCTGAAATGTGAATATTTTTCTAAATCCTCTATAAAAAAAAAA
>NW_027548872.1:0-927 GCF_008692635.1 Crocuta crocuta
GATACTGATATCAACACTCTTGGATAAATATCCAAATGTGTGATTGCTGGGCAGTATTATAGCTCTATTTTTATGACTCTCCATACTGTTAGCTATAGTAGTTGCACCATTTTGCTCTCCCATTAACAGAGTGAAGGGGCTCAAATTTCTCTAGATTGTCACCAACGCTTGTTGTCATGTTTTCTTATAGTAGCCACTCTGGCAGGTACGAGGTGATGGCACATTGTGATTTTGATTTGCATGTCCCTGATGATTATTTATATTGAGCACCTATTGGCCATTTGTGGATGAACCATGTTAGGCGACAAAACAAGTCTCAATAAATTAAGAGATTGAATCATACAAAGTATCTTTTCTTAACCACAGAGGAATGATGCTATAAATCAGCATAGAGGGAAACTGAAAAATTAGCGAATATATAGAAATTAAACTACACACTCTTAATCAATGGATCGAAGAAGAAACACAAGGAAGGTTAAAGAATATTTTGAGAAGAATGGGAATGGAAACACAACATACCAAATTTATGGGCTGTAGTAAAAACACTGTTGGAGGGAAATGTGTAGCTGTAAATACCTACATGGAAGGAAAAGAAACATCTCAAATGAAGAACATAGCTTTTCACCTTAAAGAACGAAATACAGAAGAGCAAACCAAACCCAAGAAGAAAGGAAATAAGTATTAGAGTGGAGCTAAATGAAATAGAAAATAGTAAAACAGAGTGAATAAGAGAACAACTTTGGATTTTTTTTTCAAACTTTGGATTTTTGAAAAGATGAACAAAATTGATAAAACTCAAGCCTATAATGTACAAGAAAAAAAGACTCAACAAAATCAGATATTAAAGTGAGGACATCTCTATCATGTTACAGAAATTTTTTAAAAAATATTTTTATTTATTTCTAGAAGAGAGAGAGACAGCGTGAG
>NW_027548873.1:0-927 GCF_008692635.1 Crocuta crocuta
GAGAGAGAGAGAGAAGGGCAGAGGGAGAGAGGGAGATGGATTCAGAGTTTTCTGTTTTTCATCAGCCGATTTGAGTGGGTTTCTTTCATTAGCAACTGAAGGTCCTCATTCATTCAACTGTATGAAATTATTACACTCCAAGAGTATTTATTCACAAGAAGATGATGAACTGGTTGCCTGTCCACTAATTCCTTCCTTTTGTTGGACACGTACTTATCGTCTAGCCTACTGGCCACAGGCCCAGACCGGCACGGTTCACGGTGACCTCGGCGAGCAGCGCGGAGTGCCCAGGCCGCGGGCGTCTCGTGGCCATCTGGCCATTGTGTGCCGCTGAAGCAGCGGAGCAGCCCCCACCCAATACTGGCACACCCCTTCAGAGCGCCCCGGGGCTTCCCCTTGCTCCGGTTCTGGAGAAAGGAGAGACAGTGTGAAGTTCCGGCTGGATGACAAAGGCACAAGGGAGTGACTCTGCCCCTTTCGTTAGCCTTGTGGCTGATACAGAATCCATTTTTCTTTCAAGCCTTTCTTCAGGGAAGCCTGAAGGAGACAAAATCTTCCCGGCCCGGTGAGGACTTTGCACCACCTAAGACACGCATGGATCCCTTTGATCCTCAACTTTGAAATCCCAGATCTGCAAATGCCACACATCGTCACAGCCACTTCGCGAAGGACAGTGATAAACAGCCGGCCCGGCCCCACGGCAGGAGCTGAGGCTCCTGCGCGTCGTGAACTCCCTGCCAAGGGTCCCCATCACTAACAACCTCTGGGAATAGGGCCTCTGTTTTCTCACAAAATAGGTCCAGAAATGTGTCTAATAGGGAACCGGGCAGATAGGAAGGTATTCTGACCCCATGACACCCGTTCCCTGTGTCACATTCTTGTCGTATTGCATTGCTCCTTACTCACCTGCTAGTGTAAGGTGTAGCC
>NW_027548874.1:0-925 GCF_008692635.1 Crocuta crocuta
CTACTATTTGTTGTTCTCACCAGAGTGATCATTTAAGGACCCAGCTGTGTTTGACAGTTACCCTGAGTTCTTACTCTGAGAAAAGTAGCTTGGTGCTGGGAGTGAACCCAGATTTTGTGGGGACTCCAGCTGAATTTGAGGGAATCCTTTTAAAAATTTAAAAGTAGCTACTGAGGTGAATATTTATTTAGTGAGACAAAGGATAAAACAAATCACGCAGGCATCAATGCTGCCAGGTCTCACCAACATGAACTCTAAACAAATAGAACCACTCCTGGCCCTGACTTGTGTGTGGCATCGCTGGGTGGGTCAGCCCAGCTGGAAGTGGGGAAATTATTGGAAGGTCCTTCTACACCGGGATGATAGCAAAGACTTAGCTACACATGGGATTCACTATGAACCTCATAGACAGGTACCACGGACCAGAAACTAGTTGTACCTCATTCTGCAGCAACCAACACAGATACTGCAGTTGCTACCATTGGCTTGCAGTATCTGACATCTTTCACTTTTCAATTTGGTTCTTTGTAGATACTAGAAGTTTCTCTTTATATAGGATCCTCCTTCTAAGTGATCTCCTCCTCCTTCTCCTGAGTGTGATGTCCCAAATGCCATGGCACCACCTACCATTACCACATAACAGGAAATGGGATGGGGGTGAATGAGATAGAAGCAGTATCAGAGAGGAGGGACAGGCATTGTTAAGTCATTGATACTGAAATACTCATGTGGCTCCTGGGTGGCCGAGTTAGTTAAATGTCTGACTTTGGTTCAGGTCATGATCTCATTGTTTGTGGGTTCAAGCTGCACATTGGGCTCTACAGTGACAGTGTGGAGCCTGCTTGGGGATTCTCTCTCCTCTCTCTCCTCCTCCCCCACCTGCGTGCATGCGTGCACATGCTCTCTCTCTCTCTCTCTCTCTCTC
>NW_027548875.1:0-928 GCF_008692635.1 Crocuta crocuta
GGTCCTATCTGTGCAGTAAGGTAGAAAAATAATAAATAAATGAAATGTATAGGAACTGAAAAGGAAAAAAGTCTGCTCTTTGATTGTTTTCATAGCAAACACAAAGAAATGAGAGACGACTTGTTAGAATTAATGAAAGTTTGCAAGATTGCCATATCAATACACAAAATTCAATTACATCCCAACATTCCAGCAGAAAACCAATTTCAAAATATTGCTTTAATAATAACAAAAACATAAGGTATCAAGGAATAAATCTAGCAAAAGTGGTGCAAGATTTTATGAAGAGAATGATAAAACCCTACTGAAAGAAAGATAAATAAAAAGAGTTAAGTAAATGGCAAGTCCTAACATGTTTGGGGATAAGAAGGTTCTGCATCATAAAGATGTTAATTATCTCCAAATTAACCCATAGATTTCATACAACTCCAATTCACGTTGCATGAAAATTAATAATATGTAAAAATTCTTTTACATTTCTTTAGGGATGTAAGAAATATTATTTTTTAAAAGAAGATATCCATTCATTTCAGTTTTGAAATTAGTAATTATGCTTTGTTTTAAAATAAAAATGGACAAATTCTTATATTATTCTAATAAGAACCACACCAAACGAGAGACGAACATGGCTGTGATGCCCCTGCGTAGAATACCTTCAGGGTACCTCTATTGTCATCAGATTAGGAGGAACAGTGTCCCAACATGAAACATGCACCGTACTGCCCAAAGGTGACCCAAGAACTTAACCCCAGTCACAACCGTTTGGATCTACAACAATAAAAAGAGATCGTCCTTGTATGAAAGTGATGAATCTATTCCCAATTTGGGAATCTACTCCCAAATCAAGAGCACAAAATTATATTTTAAAAGATGATTTATTTTGTTTTTTTAATGTTTTATTCATTTCTGAGAGAGAGAGAGAGAGAGA
>NW_027548876.1:0-926 GCF_008692635.1 Crocuta crocuta
CTCTCTCTCTCTCCTAGAAATAAATAAAAATATTTTTTAAATAAAATGAGATAATGCCAATATAGTGACAGAAGAAAGTTTTGGAGGGAATTCAAAGAAGAAATTATGAGATTTGCAATGACATTTCTCATGAGGTAAGATATCAACTGAATGTAGAAGTTGAGTATGAGATTTTTAAGTGAAAAACTACTTGTTTATCAAGACTGGATGAACTTTTCTCACAAAGAAAAGTTGATATTCATTTCCAGTGACCAGACCGTCACTATGCTGTATGTTTTCTTCTCAAAGTCCTTACAATTCCATGAGCTTTATATTCTCTGTGTGCTTTCCTATGGTTGGGTATCATCATCCTCTTTCAGATCTTATTTTTATCAAGGCTTACACCTCTGGCAATTTTAAGTTACCCAAAAAAGAATCAAACTTTAGTTTTTTTCACTGTGGAATCCTGGAAACCACGAGGCTTAAATACAGGAGAGAAAAGACCATTAACAGTTTTAACCCCATATTCACACCAGCATACTCTGGGTAGATGGTGGCTTTCTTGGCCTTGAAATCAGAGAGCACAAGCACTATAAATGTGAAGACTATCACATGCAGAAGATTTCCAATCTCTGAAATGGTAAACTTGTAGAGAAGAGGATATCTTTTTTCTCCCAGTAGAGATACTTAGATTTGAATGTATTTCCCAGTAAAAAAAAAAAAAAAAGTAAAAAATAATAGGGAACAAACATACAAACATGACATTGCTAAACTTTTGTTTTGTCAAATAAGGGCATCAAGCTCCTTTGCAAAACTTACCATAGACTGTTACCATAATTTGATAAAAGAAGAGGAGTTATAAAACCAAAGATCAAGGAGATCATATTAAATGAAGAATCACATTTTATATTGATTTTATGTCATGAAACTTCTCATTTCCTTCATTA
>NW_027548877.1:0-929 GCF_008692635.1 Crocuta crocuta
CCCTTGGGTGTGCCCACCGGGGGCCTCGGGTCTGATGCTCTCTACCTCGCTCTGGGGTGGCTAACGGCTGCGATCCCCTCATGTAGAGAATCCATCAGCTGCCTGGAGAAAGCAATGGAGCATGTGAGACCCGGGAACTAAGTCTATTTCCTAGCAACCAGGGAAAACCATTTCGTCTCTGTCAGCAGGAATGCTCAGATTTATGTAAGCTACAAACGCCCGTGATCACTATAATAAACCATATATTTGCAGGCGGTATTTACAGCCAGCTAATCGTGGTGCTCCATCCTGGCAGCCCCCGAGCTTGAGGGTTTCCCATTTGGAGCCCCCCAAAACACGATTAGGTGGATGGTGAGTACTAATTTAGTTAACAGCAGTGCCCGACAAAGCTACTAACCACCTAATTATGAAGGAAGATTACTGATACCATTAATTGAATGGTTGTAAAACTCCGGGTAAAGTCAGATGGTAGTAAAGTCCATTTTCAATTTACTAGGCTATTAAAAGTATTTCCGGCTGTAAAATAAACAGACACAAAGCATACTAAGCAGGCTAATATGGAAACATAAAAAGAGAAGGGAGAAGCTTGTCGTAGCAATTAGTGGTCGTGATTAGCTGCGCCACAGACCCGGCAGTGGAAATTAAAGATTAATTTATGACAGTGCTCTGGTGAAGGGGATCTCCTGGTGCCTGGGCGGCCTACAGGTGAGCCGGGCACCGTCATTTCTGTTGCCAGAATGATTCTCTCTGGCATAGGCAGGGCTCCACTCCAGACACACTCGGGTCTGTTGTGTCTGTCTACTGTAATGGAAACTGCTTAATTGGTATAGGTTCTCATTTGGAGCCTCAATTTCCCTACAGGAGCGCGCTGGTTTAGAGGCAATGCAGCCGTAGGGGACCCTAAGATGACCTGTTCCAATCCCGTGCTA
>NW_027548878.1:0-930 GCF_008692635.1 Crocuta crocuta
AATGGGAGGGGCGGAGGGAGCGCTGCCGTGTTTTCCTGATTCCGCTCAAATGGTTTCTTATTTCATATCGACACAGATCAGGACCGTGGATTATGCTGACAAGCTCATAAAGTGCCTGCCACTCACCAACAGTGCCAAGGTCTTGGTTCCTTGACGAGTAATTGGCGGAGATTGCAGAGGATGTCCGTGAACTTGAAACTGTGTTGTTTCCCTGCCGGGGACCTTGAACTTGAGCCCTTCCAACTCCACACGGAGGTACAAATGACACTCACGGTGTGTGCTCATTGTCGAGGGACATGGAGAAGAGCAATTACACTGAGTCGTAGGAGAGGGAAGGACGCATCGCTAATTGGAGCACGTTACACGCCTCTGAGAAGCTGACGCCGTGTCAACAGCAAAACCCCACACGTGACAGGCAGAGAGGACCGTATTTGGAGCCAGAGGTCATTAACACGGGCAACGGACAGGCCCTGTGACCCGGAGGGGGAGGGAGGCCCACGCTGCCCGCAGCACTCTGTAAACATGGAATTTTATTATTTTTCCCGAGCCGTAATCTTCCCATGATGGCTTCAGGGATCCTTCAAGGAGGATACTGATCGCCCGACAAAGAACTTGTAGCGTTTCCTCTTCACAGTGGGAGAGGAGACACCAACCATCCAGCTCTTCTGAGCAGAAAAGGAGCATTTTTGAGAGGAAACGTGGCAAACTTTGTAACCACGGGAGCCCAGGGACACATAAATGCACCTCGCCTTCTCGACAGATAAGATAAGATTTAATTAGGAGCCTCCTCACGCAGGGAAACAAAGGCTCGCCCGCACTACGCAGGGAGAAGCCACCGGCCAAGCGTGAGTCTCGTTGAAATACAGCCACATGTGGTCCTCTTTTTTTTTTTTTTAATATTTTGGATACTAACCCTTTTTTTTTTTTTTT
>NW_027548879.1:0-928 GCF_008692635.1 Crocuta crocuta
CCCAAATCAGGGCTCGAACCCACAAATTATAAGATCATGACCTGAGCTGAAGTCGGATGCCTGACTGAGCCACCCAAGTGCCCCTAGATGTGAAGATTCTTAACCACTTTTCTGTCACTTACCATTTGAGTAACCTGGACAGCCACTTCACTTCTCTAAATCTTAATTATCTTAATTAAAAACAGGAGTTCTGAAAATTTTCCTAGATTCTTTGGAACAGAAAAGCAGAGAAAAGCTCGCACGTGATCTGAGAGCACAAAGTCCTTGCCTTTGTGTAGCTAATGTATGTGGTCAACAAAATCTAGTATGATATACTTTGTTCAGATTTTTTTTCTCCCAAGAGAAATTCTGTATAGGTAGTAGCAGAAAGTCTCCTCAGAAGATTTGTCTTGTTAATGAGTTTCCTGGGTGGTTCTACAGCTTACAAAAAAATGCAGGCCAAGTAGGGACCTATTAGGCTAAGGTTACATAATGTGGTATTTTGACTCTTGTTATAAGAGTTGCATCCAGCTATGCAGGACTTTGGGAAGGGGAGGTGTCCTTATTTGCAAACAAGTGTAGGATGTGCTGTGGGGGCACACATGTCCCTCCAAAGTGTGTTCAAGTCCTAACTCCCAGAACCTCAGACTGAGATTTTATTTGGAAATTGGGTCATTGCAGATGTAATTAGTTAAAAGGGGGTCCTCCTGGAATACAGTGGACCCTCAATCAGATATGACTGGTGTCCTTCTAAGAGACAGACATACAAGGGGAGACCATCAGAAGATGGTGGAGGCAGAGACGGAAGTATTGCAGTCCAAGGAGTTCCAAGGATTTCCAGCAACCACCAGAAGCTAGGACGAGGCAAGGAAGGATTCCTCTCTCTGCATTTCAGAGAGAGCATGGCCCAGCCAACACCTGGCTTTTGCACTCCCAGCCTCTAGAACCA
>NW_027548880.1:0-930 GCF_008692635.1 Crocuta crocuta
TCACCACTATCATCATCATCACCATCACCACCATCATCATCACCAACACCACCACCATCATCACCATCACCACCACCATCATCACCATCACCACCACCATTATCATCATCATCGCCATCATATCACCATCACCGTCATTATCACCATCATCATCACCACCCTCACAAACATTATTATCACCACATCACCACAATCATCATCATTATCATCACCATCATCATCATCATAACCACCACCTACATTACTATCACCATCATCATCATCACCACCACCACCATCCTTATCGCCACCATCAACATCATCACCACCATCATCACCACTACCATCCTCATCACTATCATCACCATATCCACCATTATCATCACCGTAATCACCATTATCAGTATCATCAATATCAGCACTATAATCACCAATACCATCATCACTATCACTGTCATCACCATAACAACCATCACCACCATCATCATCACTATCATCACCATGACCACATTATCATCACCCCCATCACCATCATCATCACATCACCATCATCATCATTACCATCACCACCACCATCATCATCATTACCATCACCACTACCATCACAATCAACATTATCATCACCATCATCACCACCACAACCACCATCATCACCATCATGAGTATTATCATCACCATCACCACGTTATCATCATCACCACCACTATCATCACCATCATCACTATTATCATCACCATCACCACCATTATCATCATCACCACCACCATCATCACCATGATAATCACCATCACCATCATTATCATCACCACATCACCACTATCATCATCATTACCATCACCACCATCATCATCACTGTCATCACCATCACCACATCATCATCATTACCATCACCACCCAAACCATCATAGCCATCACCATCATTATCATCATCACCATCACCACTATCATCAT
>NW_027548881.1:0-930 GCF_008692635.1 Crocuta crocuta
ATCCATCCATCCATCCATTATCTACCTTTCCACTCACTCATACATTCACCCATTCATTCAACAAATATTTATCGAGAGCCCACTCCCTGCCAGGCCTTGTGCTACGCCCTGGGGACACAACAGTACACAGGACATACCAGGCCCCACCCTCACGGGGGTTGCATCAAGTGCCGTAGAAGAATGAGAACCAGCGAGGTACAAACAGAGAGACTGGTGCATGGGCTGTCTCTAACCCAGGCAGAACGAGGGTGGGAGATTGGAGGAGGCTGCCTGGAGGAGGTACCATGGTGACTGAGTAGCCCTGAGTCACATGAAATTGACAGGGGCCAGGGGTGGGCGGCCAGAAGGAAGAAGATCTGGAGACTGGAGACGGCCCAGCGCACGCCTCTCCCATGCGCTCAACGTGCAGTTATTTGGTCATTACTGCTGCCCAGCCCTGCGGTAGGCACGGAGGATACAGGCGAGGGAGAGCACGCTGTCTCTAGGGGACGCGGGGGCCTCATGAGTCTCCGAGCCTGGGGACGGAGGACGAGCCCACTCACCCAGGAACTTCTGCACAGCGCTCACAGCCTGGGCATCGTCCACCACCTCAGACAAGATCTCCAGCTCCTTCGTGCACTCCAGGGCCCTCGCGGCCACAGTCTTGGCACCAAGGCTCTTGGCCACACTGCAGGAAGGGGCATGCAGGGCAGAGAGCGCAGGGGTGTGGGGAAGAGCTGGTGAGTCACTGGACCTCGGCCTTCACGGACCCAGCCCTCCAAGCCCCAGGCCCCCCTTCCCATCCAGCCACGGGCCGGGGCTCAGCACGGCAAGAGCCTGGCCCAGCACTGGCGAGGAGGTGCTCAACAATGGGTGAGTCACGAGTGACTGACAGAGGCACCGACTGTATAACCATGATTGTGCCCTTCCTCACACAGACCCCGGAACCCA
>NW_027548882.1:0-931 GCF_008692635.1 Crocuta crocuta
TCTGAACCCGGGCTTGGAAGTCCGTAAGATCTGCTCCCCTCCGCCACCCCATTCCTCCAGGACCCCCAGATCCAAGAGCATTAAGAAGGACCGGCCAAGAGTCCCAGGATCTCTATCGCAGCAGGTGGGCCGTGCGGACGGCGACCCCAGCGCGCGTGGGGCTGCGGGACCCACCACTCACCAGCGCCAGCGCCGCCATGGGGCCCACGGGCCGAGCCAGGCTGCAACCAAAGCCCGTCCCGCTGGGGCTCGGCCCAGCCCTGCGCCGGGTGATCTGGCACCTCGGCCTCTGCTGTGTTATACGCGCAACAAGGTCCAGGGGGCCGCCTGCGGGAACCGCGGGGACGAAGGGCGGGTGCCGAGGCTCCGGAGAGGCCAGGGGCGCAACCCCGTTACAGGTGGAGTCAGGGCTCATACAGATGCTCCGTCTGGAAGCCCCTTCTGAGAAGCAGCCTCTCCCCAGCGCTCCAAGCAGAAGCTCCGCTAAGCACAGACCCCTTACCAGGAAAAGAGGGCAAGGGGAAGACGCCAGAAAGCCCGCCCACGCTGCGGCAGGTAACGCCCCCTCTGCTCTCCATCATTGGCTGAGCGCCCGATTGTGATGTCAGGAGCGCTGACTTCTGGGTAATGTAGTTTCTGACTGAATCTTGGTGAGGGGGCATGTACTTTCTGTTCTCTGAGAAACGTGGTGTTTAATTGCCAAAGATAGGGCTATGGCTTTTAAAAGGTTGTAGGAGAAGCACATAGATTTCAGTGGCCCTTCAGCCATACAAACAAAACGAAACGAAACAAAACAAACCAAAACCAGAATCCAACCACTTCTCCCACTTCCAGGGCCCCCATGCTAGTCCAGTCACCACTGAAACTTACCTGGACTAGAGTAATAGCCTCATGCCTGGCCTTCCCGCCTCCTCCCTCTCTCCCCAAATCT
>NW_027548883.1:0-930 GCF_008692635.1 Crocuta crocuta
CCCCAGGTCCCTGGGCCTCCGCCCCTCCCCCGCTGCAGAATGTCAGGAGCCCCACATTCTGTCCCTGTTTACATTCAAACTTTCCCTCCTTTAATTGATCCTGAGCATCTGCGGGAGTAGGTCGCTGTCTGGACCTGGACTTGACGTTTCTCACTGTGGTGGCAGCAGGGGAGCAGTGGTCCGAGCCCAAGCCTGCAGGATGACTTCGGAAGGAGGTAAGCCTGTGGGTTGGGCAGGTGTGTCCACATCCCTGCTATCCCTCAAATCCGCGGGATTCAAGTGGGACACTTGGACACGGGCATGTAGGGGGCGTCAAGTAGAGGAAGGGGGCGCACTGGAGGCCCAAGGGCAGCTCCCCTGGTAGGCTTGGAGCCTGTGGAAGCCTGGGAGAGCCCTGGGGAGGAGGCCTGGAAGTTTCTCGAACCTGCCAGCCCAGGACTCCCACTCCTTCCAGTGCAGAGATGACTTCTTCCCAGCCCAGGTGGCCTTTTTCTTAGATTCAGCAGGGACAGGGCATCAGGTGGCCTCACCCCAGGTAGGCCTTGGGTTCCTCAGCTGTTCTGGGTCCCTCTTCCTCGTGAGGACGTGTGGTCCCCCACCTGCTTCACCTTGTCCAGTGTTTCTGGCCAACCCTCAGCCCTGGGCTCCACCTTTGAGAGGAAGAGTCTGCTGATATTCCACATCCCTGTGCCGTGGGTGGGGAACAGAGTTCAGTGCAGTTGGGTGTCCCGTGGAGAATCTGTGAAAGCTGACTTCTCCTTAAAGGGGTAGCCGAGGAGCCTGGACGTGAGGACTAGCTTCTGTATTTGTACTGGATGTCCTGGGACCCTGTGGACCATCAGATGTGCAGGTGTGTCCCGTGTGCCCCTGAACGAGGACCTGTATGGGTTCTTCATGACCAGGCACACAATCCAGACCCGTTTCCTGCCG
>NW_027548884.1:0-931 GCF_008692635.1 Crocuta crocuta
TGGGGATGAAGCAGTAGCCCCTTCAACTAAGCAAATGAGATGGATAGGGCTACATACAAAGACTTGCTGGAAAGTGCGTGCCATAGCCAAGGCAGAATTAGGACCACCTTGGAGAGGCAGGCTGGGACCCCCCACAACAGCATCCAGGCTTGCCTTCTAGGGCAAAGTCTTGAGGCCTCCACCCACAGGACGCTGTGGAGTTCTTAACTATGTTCTGAGGTAGTCTTACCGTAACATGCACAGGTAGCTGAAAATGGTCACCAAAACTGGGGAGAAAGAGAGCCAGAAAGAAGAGGCCATGACAGAAGGGGGCTTGCTCTAAGTAGGTTCAGAGATGAGCAGAGGGTGGCCTGGGGTGATTAGTGACCAGCAGTGGGCCCACGTGGACCCTCGGCCCACGCAGCTCTTGTGCTGCTTGACGCTGCAGACGCGTGAAAGGAGATGAAGAAATTGAGGAGGGATTTCCCCACCAGAGCAGCGCCAACGCTGACGTCAGGGACGCCGACGTGCTGCGGACTCAGGTCACGACGGTGATAATGCCAGAGAACCATGAGGCTTTGGGGTGAGGAGTTCCAAGGTTGTTTCAGCTACTACTCCTCTCATATGAACAGGTTTGAGAGACAACTCACACTGCTAGACTTGAACTCAGAAATAACAAGAACAAAAAGCAAAGGTGTTGCTAGACTCCCGTACTTTTTAATGCTAACTTACATTATTTTTCTCCTCTGCCCTAGCACTCAGAATTGTAAATCAGGATGGAATGTTCCGAAGGCTTAGGAGGCAGCAGCTGAGTGGATGTTACTATTTTCCCTGCTTTCCCCATTTCTGTGAATGCCTTCGAGGACGGAGTTCACCAAAGTCTTCACCTACCTTTTCAAAATCATCTTCCTGAATGACACCTGTTTCAAAACCAAAAACAAACAACAAACAA
>NW_027548885.1:0-931 GCF_008692635.1 Crocuta crocuta
ATCTATACTCAATTTTATATATACACTTGATGAACATTTACTGGCCACTATTTACTTGAAGAGGACTAATTTATCTTGAAACCAAATAAAATTGGCAACATAATTTTCATTTATTTGCTTATCTATTTTTGAAAGAAAGAGAGGGAGAGAAAGTATGAGTAGGGGAGGGACAGAGAAAGAGGGAGAAAGAATCCCACGCAGGTCTGCACTGCCAGCGGGGAGCCACAGATGGGGTTCAATCCCAGGAACCATGAGATCATAACCTGAGCCAAAATCAAGAGCCAGTTGCTGAAGCAACTGAGCCACCCAGGCACCCCTAGCAACATAAGTTTAATCAGAATTTTACCTTCTTTCAAAAATCAAAATTAAGGACAACAGATAAATTATTCAAGCGTTCAAATCAAAATAGAACTTTTATTTGCTGGCCTGATGTACCTAAAAGAAACAAAACTTGTATCTTTAGTATAACTATGTCTTAGACATGGCCCTTTAATATATAACAGACATTTTGGAATTTGATCCCTTATATTTAGAAATTTCCTGCCAAAAGCCAGAAATTCCAAATGGAAGTGCTGCATCTCCGAAGAAAACTTACAAGGAAAATGAACGATTTCAATATACATGTCAAAAGGGTTATGAATACAGTAATAAAGGAGATGCTATATGCACTGCACTGGGATGGACTCCAAGTCCTTCATGTAAAGGTAATGTTATCTTTCTTTTCTATATATTTTGTTGTATGTTTTATCAATTCTTTTCATTTATATATTCCTCACAGTTAAGCAGTTTATTTCTTCTCACAATGAAGTATTAATGTTTACAGGGACCAACTATTGTAAAGACAATATACTTAATGCTTTATGTGTGCAAAATTAATTTTAGTATAATTCTCTCACAATGAAGATAGACATAAAAGGAACAGAGGAGTTCA
>NW_027548886.1:0-931 GCF_008692635.1 Crocuta crocuta
CCCAGAGGAGATCATTCTCCAGAGGTCTGAGCCCAGAGCATCAGCCGAGGGAAAAATTTACAACCCGTTACTTCCGCATTCATCATCAATCAGGGACAGGTGTTTTCTTTTTGGTCCTGTTGGCCTTCTTACAACAGATTTTCCCTATCAGTGGGATAACATCTTTATCTTTACAAGATACATTACCAAGTATTTAAAAGTCAAGTATCATGTATGCATTTCATTTTCAACCTATACTCTCAAACAGCCCGCCATAAAATGTATTCCATTATCCACAGCGAGAGCAAACATGCAAAATGGTCAACATGGGTGAAACTACTATAAGGAACATTCACTGTACTGATGTTCAAATTCTGTTGAAAGGTTCAGATTTTACAGCACAAACGCTGAGGGGAAGGACCACACTTGGTCCACGCAGCTTGTTAAGGGTGCACTCGGTTACTCTGGAACCAGTGTCATAAAGCCCATAGCGTCTTTTTCTCCTGGAGGCCCTTCTTCTGATAATTTGTGGGGAAGGCAGGGGCCCAGGATGTTCAGAAGACAAGCCAGCTGGGCACGCTTGCTTTCACCTGGAAGAATAGCCGGGGGCTCACGCATGTTCGCATTTTTCTAGAGAAATACACACACCCTCAAAGCTAACAAGTCTCCCTTCTTTCTACCTGTAGGGAATGCTCAGAAAGAACAGACAAACACAAGACCAAATGCTCGCAAGAAACGTCCTTCTGCATACCAGCAGAGGAAAGGCCCTTTGAGCCAACGCTTCCCCAGTGCTCACCGAACAGCCAGGAGCATCAGGGCTGGGACACCCTGACTTGCCCAGCGGAAATTCGCGTCCTCGTGAAGAAGAGTCACAACGGTTACTTAGGAGGGGTTTGAACAAGGAGCCCTGTGGCCTAAAACACTTCGCAGGTGCGCCCGCACCGCTCCTCTC
>NW_027548887.1:0-931 GCF_008692635.1 Crocuta crocuta
GGGGGGAGGAGGAGGGGAATGAAGCCTTCAGCAAAGGGACAGTGGCTGCCAGGAAAGTGATGGGTAAACACACCTCTGTATAAAGTGTGCTGAGCAGCTATGAGGGCCCCACTAAGGTGGGAAAGCAGGGGTCTGTGAGTGACTAAACAAGGCCAGTGTTTTGACTCCGCTGCAGTGCTCAGTGGCAGAGAAAACCAACAGCCACACAGAGGGCCAGATTGGCAGGCCAGGGGATGATTGGTGGGTGGACACAGTGGGAGGTCCAGGCTATGGGACCAGAGAGAGTAGAAAGAATAGATTCCACTAGAAGATCATCTTTAAATTAAAAAAAAAGGGTGGTGGTGGTGAGGAAGATCCCTCAAAAGCACTAATTTCCTGTTTCTTCCTTAGTGCACATGAATAGCCAAAATGGAAGCATTTCACTTCTCTGAGCTCCACAAATCTTGGTGGGCAGGAGGACCTAGGTTGTGAGAGGTTGGGGGTAGGGATGCTGTGGGCCCCCAGCTCTCCTTAGCCTTGGTCCCTGGCCACCCCGCTAAGAAGTGAGAGAAGAAGGAGAAGGAATCCAAGCCCAGGGCTCACTCCCAGGGCAGCTGCATCTTCTTGTCAGTGCTGCCTCTTCCAACACCTCACATTCTCACACAGTGTCCCCTAGAGCTGGGAGCTCTTCCCCTGCTGCGCCCTGTTCAAGGACCTACAGAGAAACCAGTACAGTATAGTTGAGTCCTCTGTGTCTAGTTAGTACACAACTCTCCTTCCCCTGAGAAGCAGTGCTGGGGGTGGCCAGGGCTCTGGCATCAAACAGGCTTGTGTTCCAGTCTCTACCACCTGCTGTGCTGACCTTGGGCTATTTATCTTCCCTCTTTGGGCCTTTGTTTCCTTTCCATTAAGCTCTGTAAGGTCAGAGACCATATGTCTTTTTTTTTTTTTT
>NW_027548888.1:0-931 GCF_008692635.1 Crocuta crocuta
TGGATGGATGGAAGGATGATGGGTGGGTGGAAGATGGATACCTTCCCAGCATTTACCACCTTACCCGCCACGTGAGGGACGGGAATAACCCATCAGGCTTGCAGTCTCACAGGCTTGGTTTCTGTTCCTGGCTCCGCTTTCTTTGCTCCTGTGTGACCTCGTCTTTTCTGAGTCTTGGCTCCTCATTTGTAAAAAGAGAGGGGATGTTGATAGCCGTCTTCCAGAGCAGTTGCAGACATTGGCGTTCACTTACGTAATGTGATTAACGTAAGTACTCTGTGTGAGGTCTTTCATACGGCAGGTGGCCTCGATACGTGGACAGGCAGTCAGATAGTCAGCAATTGTTTTTCAGGTCTCTGTCATGTGCCAGGCACGGAGCTGGGCTCTGGGGACACAGACCCTTCCGGGGGAGACAGAAGCTGACAATCAGCTGGGTAACAAGCCAGTAAGATTTAGATCAGACTGAGTTGCTATGAAGAAAATAAAGTAAGATGTGTGTTGGAAGGTGATAGCTTGGGTGGCCAAAGACGGCCTCTCTGAGGAGGTGACCTGAATGACAGATGAGAAAGCTGTGGTTCTGAAGCCAAGGGAAAGGCATTCTGGGAGAGGAAACAGCTCGTGCAAGGGCCCTGAGGTCAGAATGAGTTTGCTCTGTTAGAGGAATAGTGAGCAGGCCTGCGTGGCTGGAGCAGAGAGAGCGAGGGGAGACAGGGAGGGAGGGCAGGGAGGAGGCAGGGTAGGTCACATGCGGTCTCACGTGTCTTGGAGAGGATTTTGCTCTGAGTTTTACTCTGAGTGAGGTGGGAGCCCTGGAATGCAGGGGGCGGGAAGGGACAGCGTCCCTTAGGAAGCTCAGAATCTGGAGAACATGGACTCTGGGTTCTTGCTGTGAAGCTTTCTCCCGTCATGGCTGCACCCAGCCCCTCTGAGC
>NW_027548889.1:0-928 GCF_008692635.1 Crocuta crocuta
TGTCCGTCTTTCCTTCCCTTTCCCTCCCCTTTCCTTCCCTTCTTCTCCCTCCTTTTCACTCTCCCTCCCCTGCTCTGTCCCCCCTTCTCTCCCTGCCTGGTGAGTGGAAGAGAGAGGCCAGTAAAGCAGAGACATCCTCAGGTGGGCGGGCAGCATCCGTGCTGCACCGGAGGTGTGCAGGGGGCAGAGCGAGCTCCCTGATGGCCACAGCTTCCCGAGACCCCGCGGCGGTCAAGGTGCTCTGAGCCTAGAAGGTCGGCTCCTCCATATGCAGACACGCGCCTCCCTTGACCACACTGGAGAAGCCATTTAGAAGAAACACTCTTTCTCAGCCTTCCTTTCCCTGCGGACATTTTGAGGGTTGTTAGTAGCAACAGAGGTCTGTCCAATCTATCTAAACTTTTCTTTAAGGCCTCGGGGTTGGGGAGTTCCACTCCTCTTGTCTAGGTTTTCCCTGTAGCCCCCGATTAATCTGCGTGGGGGAAAGGGGTGCTGATGGGAAGCCGGAGTTGATCGCCTGGAATTTCCACCTTCTAGTTGCAAGCGCAGGTATGAATTGGGAGCAGGTTCAGGTAAGGTTCTGTGCTCAGCACCAAGTCCCGAGCCTCGGGACTCATCTCGGGCGCCACAGAGAGCGGGAGTGTTGGCAGATGAGACGCCCTCCGAGACTCGTCCCGGCGTCTCCAAGTCAGATGAGTTCCTCACACACCTCGGGACAAGTTCCCCAACCCTTTGACTTGTAGGAGTCAAAAGGAATGAGGAGCAGGAGACCTTCTGTAAACTTTCATACCCGTCCCACATCTGCCGTGAGGCTTCTCACATAGAAGGGATTCCGGAAAGAAAGAGGCTTTAACTAAAGTGATGTAACCAGGGGCGCCTGGGTGGCTCAGTCGGTTAAGAGTCCAACTTCGGTTCAGGTCATGATCTC
>NW_027548890.1:0-931 GCF_008692635.1 Crocuta crocuta
CTCAGTTTCATTACTGAACACCCGTGCACATGCTTCTTTTCTCCTGCTAATCTGTCTCAAGGAAATGTAATTCTTAGTGCAGCTGGAAGACCTTGAAGAGTAGAGGAAGTCTTCCTTCCTTATACCCCAGAGCTACACTGACAAAAATACAGGAATAGATTAGGCATGTGTTTATTCTCTGCATTACTATTTGTGATAGAGAATGACCAAAAATCTACCAAATGCC
The DNA here is from genome assembly GCF_008692635.1 of Crocuta crocuta. Lineage (NCBI taxonomy): Eukaryota > Metazoa > Chordata > Mammalia > Carnivora > Hyaenidae > Crocuta > Crocuta crocuta. Next base: position 227 of record NW_027548890.1, read on the forward strand.
CACTAGGAGGGGACTGTTTGAATAAGGTATATTCACCCAGCAACGCACTACCCAACCGTAGGAAGGAATAAGAAATATCTCTATATGCCAGGATGGAGAGATCTCCAGCGTATTTCATTAAGCAAAAAAAAGGCAAAGTAGAGAAAATAACGTATGGTTCACTGACATTTCTCTAATGGGGAGGAACATGCACTATTGGTACAAAATACAACATATATTTCATGTACATGAAAAAGGAATGGCAGATAATTTGAATCGTCAACAAAGAAAGAAGTGACTGACATGGGGATTGGGGGAAAAAAGTGGAGGACAGGGTAGAAGCTGGAAACTACTTTGAATATACTTAGATTTCATGGATTTGTCTTGAAAGCATGTATTTCCTTCTTTTTAAACATTCTAATGACACCTCTTTGCTTTTATGAAAGACCTACACGTATACCTGCTATTATTGCTGGCTGAAATAAATCCTAAGAGGGTTTTTCATTTGTACCAAAAATGCTGAATGTGAATACAGCATTCCGCATTTGTTTTACAGGGAGTTGAGCTAGTAGAGAGCCAGAGCGTGCCCTTGGCCATTCCAATTGCCAAGCACCTTCCCTGGGAACCCCACACAGGGGCTCAGCATCCAGCCACCAGAGCTGTGAGCCAGATGAGCATGTGAGCTTTCTGTCAATTGATTTTGTGCATCTGTTAGCAAGTTGTGTC
>NW_027548891.1:0-932 GCF_008692635.1 Crocuta crocuta
AAGGGATTGAGCATCGGGGTCACCACAGTGTTGAGCAAGGCCACCACCTTGTTCCTGTCCTCCCCCTCATTTCCCTTGCCTGACCGGATGTACATGAAGATGCAGCTGCCGTAGAAGAGAGACACAACAATGATGTGGGAGGAGCAGGTTGAGAAGGCTTTCTGCCTCTCCTTGGCTGAGGGGATGCGCAGGATGGTGTGGAGGATGCGGCCATAGCAGGTGGCCGTCACGGACAGGGTGCCCAGCAAACTGAAGTTGGCCATGATAAAACCCAGAAGCTCTATCAGACTCGTGTCTGCACATATGAGTTCCAGGAGTGGAAAGTTGTCACAGAAGAAATGATTAATGACATTGGGGCCACAAAATGGCTGCTGAAGTATGATGGAACTTGGAAAGACAATGAGAAGGAATCCTGCCATCCATGAGCAAAGAACCAGCTGCACACAGACCCTTTGGCTCATGATGGTGGCATAACGCAAGGGGTTACATATGGCCACATACCTGTCGAAGGACATCACTGCCAGTAGGAAGAACTCTGTGGTGCCCAGGAAGAAATAGAGGAAACTTTGTAGGAAACAGCCCGGGAGAGAGATGGTCTTGTATCCAGTCAGGATGTTGGTCAGCATCTTGGGGAAGATGACCGAGGTGAACCAGATCTCCAGGACAGCAAAGTTGCGGAGGAAGTAGTACATGGGGGTGTGGAGGCGCCTGTCCACGAGGGTGATTCCCACGATGAGGACATTCCCCAGCAGAGTGAGGAGGTAGGTCAGGAGCAGCCCCAGGAAGATGAGCATCTGCAGCTCACAGGCATCTGAGAGCCCCAGCAGGACAAACTCGGTGACCGTGGTGTGGTTCCTCATGGCTCTTCTGACTCCTGCTGGGGGTGGCCAATCAGAGGTGTGCAGCATCAGGAGGTGTGATGTTCTGGGGAC
>NW_027548892.1:0-932 GCF_008692635.1 Crocuta crocuta
GCCTCGGGATTAAGGACTAGTCGATAAAACAAGAGCGATACAATGGAAGTATATCTTCAAAGCAGCAATCTGTGACCCATTTTTACTGTAAAAGAAAAAACTCCTTAAAAATAAATACATATCCACATCTAAGCTTTTTCACAAACAGTATTAATCACTGTATCACAAGATGATTTATGCAGACTTGCTTCCAGGGACTCTACATGTGAGTTCCTTTAAACACGCGCAACTGTTTTCAGACTGAATCATAAACCAGATTACTTGGCACTTCAAATTATACATTAAAATCTTGTTTTAAGGTGAATATACAAATAAACTACACACACAGCAAAAACTGGTGATATTTCTTTGACAAAAGCGGTTGACGTATTTGAAGCCGATTTCCTGATAGAAACAAGAGGATTTCTTCATCCTCATAGACTGAGAAATTCTTTTTTTTTTTTAGTTGGGTCTCCTGAGCAAAATGCGTGTTCTGAAAATTAGAATTAATGCCCCCCAAATACCACTGTTTTGTCCATGTTGGGAAGGAAGGTAATGAGAAAAATGGATCTGATGTAATGAACCGGAAGGCACGCAGGAAGTGAGGTTTTTTTTTTTTACTGAGGTATGACCCTTGAGTTCATTGTTGGTATCTCTGATCTGAAATATATTTTCTTTTCATATTAAAGAAAATAATGTTATGGTCTGTTTAAAATTACTGGTAGACCTCCACAGATGAAACCCATTCAGGGCTTAGTCCTGATGCTTTCAAAGTAAATCACGTCTGTGTTCCTTTGGCCACTTAGACACGCCACAGTAAGTACAGACAGCAAATTGGGGCGCCCGGGTGGCTGTCGGCTAGGAGTCCGACTTCAGCTCAAGTCATGATCTCACAGTTCTTGAGTTCCAGCCCTGCGTTGGGCTCTGTACTGACAGCTCAGAGCCTGGAGCCT